>NC_061101.1:42106648-42134568 GCF_015104395.2 Macrobrachium nipponense
TAATGTACGGCACTAAAATTATTTAAAAAAATGTAAAGTAGATACTACTAAAGAAACGAAGTGGCAGCATTGTTGATTCTGAGCATTTGAAATTTAATTTCTGAACTGATAAGATGATGGTCAACAAAAGCTCAAGTGGTTTTATGTAAAATTTTTGGCATAATCTTAACTCAGCAAACCAAGTACATACTATTAATTCAAAACTGCAACTTGACAAGATCATCAAACAGATCTTGACTATCAGCTGGCTGATGTATGAAAAATCCACAAACATTAAAATTACTCGGCGTGTTAATTATAAGAATGAATATCTTAACTTCCTTAAGGGAGACCACACACTTAAAAATGACTTAACATCAGGCAATCACAGAAATAGGTATACAGCTATTAAAGTTATAATTTCAGCCTTCATTGCTGGTATACCATATGTCTGGCACTGTAACTTTTATAGTTGCTAACATATTAGTGATAATAAAAGGCCATAAAATGAAGAGAAAAACATAGTGAAAACATAGGATTAGAGTGACAGTCTTTTAGTACTGTAGTTTTATATTCAACTTTATGAGATAATGCCTCTATAGGATTTAACAGACCTTCTAACAACAAATATTAAGAGCCTTGATATGATTACAAATCAATAGGATGATATTACTAGAATAAGAGAAAAAAGATACTGTATCTAGAAAGACAAAACTGACAAAAGAAGAACAAAAGAAAGAAGTTCAGCCAAATATGTACAATGTCTGAATATTCCTGCTGAGACATCCTAATTCTAGTATAATTTAATGATTAACAGATTAAATCATTTCACTGTGAGACATCTCGAACAATAATAAATGAGAACAAATTAAAGTTAACCGCAAATGAAAATCCCACTAAGATGAACACAGGAAAAAAATATAACTAACTATACCACCTTCCTCTCAAGAAGAGTAACTCAAAAATTTATTCTAACAATCCAAGCAGTACTCCTGACTCAAAATAAGCTGAACCAAATGCTATGTCGCTATGCTGCCGTGTCTTGCAAAAGATTGTCCTCATAAAATAGTCACATAAAACAGATGACAACTGCAACCTTAACACTAAAAGAAAACAGAATTAAAATAAAAATATGTCCAACATACCATTTGTTTTTTACCTTATATAAAGTATACATGCATAAGCAAAACAACATAAAAACACTTGCAAAATCACAGCAAAACCATAAGAATGTTTATGAATACCAAATGTCACCTATTTCTGTATAAATCTTGGCATATCAAATAACTTGCAGACTGTCATTGTTGTTCTTCACATCCCATGTTATCACTGTTCTCTAGAAAACATCATACCAGTATCACAATCCTGGTTTATTCATTTGCATATGTAGATTAAATCACTGTTTATAGATTACACTACCTTCAACTGACTAGCTTGATGCCATAATTGTAATAAACTACATTTAAATTTCATTCATAAAAATATAATTTGTATGTAGTGGAATTTAGATTCACATTTCAACATAACAAAAACTATAATTACAGTATCATAGAGTATTTAAGCAGAAAACCTTTTAAAAAGCTCTCAAGCTTTCAATGTACAAGTACAGTACGTAGTACAGTGCTTGGAAAACATCTGTATAAATTTCAGTTTTTGGAAACTTTTCAGAAATAACATGTCAACCCAGATAAAACACCCCTGACACTAGCCTTTCTTTGGCACAATATAACAAGTCAGGTACATTTGGCAAAAGATATCAAGAACTTATCATCAATGCACAGGCCTCAAGATCTGACTAATATCGCCAGTTCACGTTGCATAGAATCTTAGTTTCAAATTATTCTAAGTTCATTTGTAAGGTTTCAATAAGAAATAAGACTCCAACAAATTACCCTGAAGATGAAACCTTGACTCTGGGTTTTCTTGTCTCTTGGCTAAATTGCTGTTATTCATCGGTAGCATCAGTAACTGTTGGTAATATGTTTGGCGAGGTGAAAGTAGATAAATCTGTCAAGCTTCCAGAATTACTATCATCATCTCCATCTATTCCGGGAGCAATAACATCACTAACATTTTCCTTTTTAATCTCACTTTCTTTATTTAGTTTCTCAATTCCAAGGTCTACTGTCATTTTTCTAATTTTGAATGCATTCTCCTCAGAACTGCTGCGCCGTTTATACCTACCTTGGAATTCATATGGAGCTTCTGGCAATTCAGGAATCTCTTTGCTTTCTGACAAGAGACCTTCCTTACGTCGCCTCTTTTCCATGATTGCCATTCTGATGCGTTCACGACGTTGCTTAAGGACTGGACAGGTTCTCTCTGAGTGCAAAGTATACGCCATAATGGAAAATACACGTTTTCCACAATGGCTGCAGGAGAAGGTACAACAACAGTCTTTTGTGTAATTGCATCTGTCACACACAATTTCTTCACTGACCTTTTCATGTTCTTTCCCTGCTGACCTCCGCTTTCTAGGCACTGTTGAGGTTGGTGATGATGGCGATTCCTGTAAGACACCAATGTTAAATATTTAACAAAACAATACCAATAAAATCATATAATTACAGGAGCTTCATAGACGAAAACTGAGTTACTTCAATTAATTCCCCACACTAAACAGTAAAAATTCATTTAGGAGTTACATTTTTTACACCACAATAAACTTGTAACACTACTCTGAAGCACTGTAGTAAGAGATGTATCAGCGATCACACTGTATATTCTCAAAACAAACATTCATTTAGGTCTAACTAAACTACGTATTTACAGATAAAATTTTAATTCAATATCAAAACCTTATACCTACCCTTCTATTCCAGACAAATACATTATTTCAATCTCACCCAGTAAACAATAAATTTGTTAAATAACCATAAAGGTGATAAGAATCTGAAAGTTTTTACAGGTATAAAATTTCTCAAATTTATTTTCATAATGCCAGCTATCAGTCAAACCTGCATTTGAGTTTAACATGATTGATTAGGGTGTAGGGCCCACACATGGACCTTACACACACACTCACACATACACCTTCACCACACCCGCCATTATCTTGCGACAAGGAACTTATGGAAGAAACATGTGGTGGATAAAAGAAACACAACTTCTCTCATATGACGTTTGTACACATATCTTCGCTATTATTATTACATTTCATGTATTATTACCACTGTATGTATTGCACTGCCAGCTTTCCAACCATATATGTATCATCTTCAGTCTAATGTCCTGTATCATTTTACATGTATGTATATTTCTGTCTGTGTACAAACACAAATGCTTTAACTTAATCCTTGTTTTGACCTGTCAAGAGTTCGGAAGCTACACTGCGGCTCGCACGAGTCCCTGACCTGTGTGAATGTTTTCTGAATAAATCAGTAAGCTACAGACTCCAAATCTTACTCGTACCTCACCTCACATTAGTGACCTGCTGAGATGACTGGCCTGGCCAGCAACAGCGGGACCGACCTCGCCAACTAAACCCTTGTTGCCTCCTCCATACGTCTACCTCCATTCACTCCCCACAGCCAAGAAGCAGGGTTCTTCAGGGGGAAACTATCTTCCTCACAATGAAAATCACCTCAACAATGCGCAGAGTAGACGCCATTGGTGCCTCGAGATATGAAAGGCTCAACTTACGAAAAACTCGAGATACGAAAGCTAATAAAAAAATTTTTACGGCTCTACATATGAAAATTGCTCAAGATACGAAAGGTTGTTGCTGTAAAGTCCGAGATTCGCCCGGACCACCGATAACAATTTTGAAACTCGCACCCCGTCAACTGAGTAGACTCGCCACGATCCTCCTGCTCTCCCATTGGTTCCTGATGCTAGTCACTGCCATGAGATCCTTCTCTCCTGTTGGTCAGCATCCCTCCCATCATGCATCTACTACGTAGCGGCGTGCTTCTTCGGCCACTGCACATCATCATCTGTATCGTACGCACGCGGTATTCGTTCATTCATACGATTTCGTGTATTAACGTAAATTCGTTAGTGATTTCGTTGTAGTATACTTTATCGTGTTGTGTGAGAACTTTACTCCATACTTATACGTACTACATAACATAATTACGTACAGTATATACGTAGTCATGGGTCCCAAGAAACTTGAAATTCACAGAAAGAAGAGGATGCTCTCTTTGGAAACGAAGATGGAGATTATCAAGAAGTATGAAGCTGGTATGCGATTGAGTGTAATTGCCAAGGAATACGGCCGAAATCCGTCGACAATAGGCACCATCCTTAAGCAGAAGGATGCCATCAAAGAAGCTACACCTTCAAAGGGTGTCACTATTTTGTCCAGCAAGAGGACCCACGTGCATGACGAGATGGAAAGGCTTCTTCTTGTCTGGATAAAAGACAAAGAAATCGCTGGCGATACGATAACGGAGACCGCAATCTCCCACAAGGCCAGCGCTATTTTCGGCAATTTGATTGCCCAGGCCGAAGACGACGGAGGAGAAGGGACATCAACGCCCAGACTTCAAGGCTCCGCATGGGTGGTTTGAGAAATTCCGTAAACGGACTGGCATCCATTCGGTGGTGCAGCACGGGGAGGCTGTCAGCTCGGACACGAAAGCGGCCAAAGCCTTTAAAAAGACATTCGACGAGATGATGACCAAGGAAGGGTACAGTTCTCAGCAAGTCTTCAACTGTGATGAGACTGGCCTTTTTTGGAAAAAAAAAAAAAATGCCTCACCGGACGTACATCACCCAGGAAGAGAAGAAGCTCGGGCAAAGCCACTAAGCCTGAAAGACAGGCTTACGCTCGCACTTTGTTCTAACGCCAGTGGGGATTGCAAGGTGAAGCCCCTACTGGTCTATCATTCCGAGACTCCTCAAGCCTTCAAGGCCCACAAGTGCTTAAGGAGAAGCTTCCAGTGATGTGGAGGGCTAAGGCGAAAGCCTGGGTAACGAGGCTTTTGTTCACAGAGTGGGTAAATCTGTGTTTCGGCCCGACAGTGAAGAAATTCTTGGAAGAGAAGTGCCTCCCTCTGAAATGCCTGCTGGTGTTGGACAATGCCCCTGCTCACCCTCCTGGCCTCGAGGAAGATATCCTAGTGGAGTATTCCTTCATCAAGGTTCTTTATCTTCCGCCTAACACCACCCCTCTCCTCCAGCCCATGGACCAGCAAGTGATATCGAACTTCAAGAAGCTGTATATGAAACATCTTTTCAAGAGATGTTTCGACATCACCGATACCACAAACCTCACCTTGTGAGAATTTTGGAAGGAGCATTTCGATGTTGTGATATGCATCCAACTCATTGACCAAGCTTGGCAGGAGGTTTCGAGGCGAACCTTGAATTCCTCGTGGAGGAAACTCGGGCCTGATGCCGTACCCGCCTGAGACTTCGAGGGATTCAACGTGGGCAAAACTGGTGCTGCAGATTCAGAAACAGTTGACGATCCTAAAAACTGTTTCACAACCAAATCTTGACGAGATCGTTGCACTCAGCAAGTCCATGGGCTGGTCGTCGACGAGGACGACATCAACGACCTTCTCGAGGAGCACCAGAGGAGCTTACGACGGATGACCTGAAGGAGTTGGAGGCAAAAATTAAGGATGTTCTAGCTGCTTTTCATAAAGTGCAATCATTTGTAGAAAAAAGACACCCCAATTTAAAGAGGCCTTTAGTAGGAGTAAGCAAAAAGGAAGATCCAATTGATACTAAAAAACAGAAAGTTGAAAGTGGTAATGAAGTTGAAAGAAAAAAAGAAAAAAAAAACGTACGTAAGTATAAAAAAAGTAAAAAAAAAAAAAAAAAATTAAAAAAAAAAAGTAAAAATCAAAAGACAGAATTTTTTTTATAATTTTAGTTTTTTGTAAAGTTAAGTGTTACACTTTTGTTAATGTGTTTCGTAAAATTTAGTTTATGTATGTTTTCCTAACATTTTTTTATGTGTTTCTTAAAGTTAAGTGTACGTACGTATCTGCCGTTTGTTCCTCCTCTCTCGCCACTTTCGGAGATAGCCTCACTCGAAAGGTTAGCTTCCAGATTTTACTACATACATATAGTATTTCTTGTATACCATGTATACACTAACACACTTTATTTACAGGTAATTAGCAGTACGTATTAAGTTAGGTATTGAATGGTCCAAATTGTTGTAGCATTTCATTGTTTATAGGTCAATTTAGCTGTATTATGAAATTTACTGGGGTGTTTTTGGAGGGCTTGGAACGGATTAGCCATTTTACAAGTAAAATGTGGTCCAAGATACGAAAAGCTCATGATACGAAGGCCGCCTCGCAACGGATTAATTTTGTATCTCGAGGTACCACTGTAGATACCCCCATCACCTGTGAACTACTGAAGGATCAGCTGAAGTCATCTTTCAGGGTGTCAAGAAATTCCTCAACTACGTGGGGGCACCGACAGGAGATGAGTGAATGCTGCAAGTCACTGGTGATCTATGGCAGATCACCAGCCAACCTGAGTCACCCTTGGACCTTACAAGGGAGGTACTCCTCACACACTACCCTGCTGACAGCAGCAACAGCAGCAGCATGTTGGACCCAGCAGACGGCAGACAAGGAGTCTGACAGCAAACCAGAGGGTTACCTGCTCCCATTTCAGAGGATGCCTGTTGCAAATACAATTGCACCAATCACTCATCGTCACATACCAAGGCAGGAGCTAGAGAAAGGAGTGCCATGGCCTGAGAACGACACCGCATGCACTGTTCAACGCATCTTAGGCAAAAGTCCTTATGGCTGAGCGTTGATGTTGCTTGTGAAGATGACCTACCGCATGGCAAGAAAGGTGTATGTCCCTTACGAACTGCAGAACGTAAAATATGTGTTCATACCGGTAGATGCACACAGATCCTACCCCCTCTACTCAGGGCCATACCACATTGACCTGTAGCTGTAGGCCTTGGGGGAAGAACCATTACCTCTCTAGTCAAAATAGACTAAGATGTCTCCACCCAGTGTTCCTCATTTTTTTTTTACGATCATGGAATTGCCAAAATTTTAAAGTTATGTTTATTTTCAAGATTTAGGTTAAAATATTTTAGTTTAAAACTGTAGAACAAATGTTTGTTTTGTATTTAGCAACCAGCCTTTGTTTGGAGAGCACATGGTTGGTGTAATACATGATCCTTGGTAGCCTTTTTAAGAAAGTGAAAATTGTTAAAGAATCTGTCATTCATTTTTTGGAAGTTTTTGCTAAACAAATGATCCACAATGTATTATCAATTTAGTTCAACTTTTCAGATAACATGGTCTACAATTTCCAAGGCATTAGCCTACACGAGTTATTAGCCTAACCAATTCATTGCAAATAATTTAAGACTATGGTAGCTATTCTTTGTAGCCTGTAACCTAAGATTATATATCGTAAAGGTGATTTAAATAACCCTGATTAGGTAGTTACCTAATGTTTCAGAGATAAGTTCCTAGAAATTGATAACCAGGCTACACAATTTTCATTATATATAGCCTGCATATTTAGCATGACCTCAATAACAAAGGTCTAGGTAATACCTATTGTTAAGTGATAGTAAACTTCACTAAACATCCTGTCAGACTAAATTGTTAGCCTAGACCACATAAACTAAGACTAGTAGAAAATTGGCAACCTGTGCCAGATGAGATAGTAGCATAACCTTAAGGCTACATTTTAAGTATGTGGTTTAAATAACACGTAACCTTGAGTGTTGGTTTAAAATTTTAATTAGATATTATTTTAAATTAGGCCTAGAGTAAGTGCTAATTTAGTTATAAGTAAGGTAAAATAACAACCTAACAAAAAAGTTAATATGTATTAGTAGGATGGTTTTATATAGCCTAGTTTATCTGTACGGCAACATACAGTGGTACCTGAGATGAGGAAAGGCTCAACTTACGAAAAACTCGAGATACGAAAGCCAATGTCAAAAAATTTAACGGCCCTACATACGAAAAAGTTTTCAAGATACGAAAGGTTCTGAAAGTCCGAGATTCACCCGATAACAATTTTGAAACTCGCGCCGCGCGCCGCCATCTTAGTTCTAGTAGACTCGCCACCATCCTCCTGCTCTCCCATTGGTTCCTGATGCTAGCCACTGCCATGAGATCCTTCTCTCCTATAGGACAGCATCCCTCCCATCATGCATCTTATACGTACGTATGTGGTGGCATCCCTACCCCGGCCACCTCGTACCAGATTCTTTATCGTACGCATGCGGCATTCGTTCGGTCCAACAATTTCATTTAGTAATGTAAATTCGTTAGTGATTTCGTTGTGCTACTTTATTGTGTTGTGTGCGAACCTAATTAGTATACGTACTACATAACTTAATTACGTACAGTATAGTCATGGGTCCCAAGAAAGTTGCTGAAGTTCACAGAAAGAAGAGAATGCTTTCTATGGAGACAAAAAATGGAGATATGTAATAAAAAAATATGAAGCTGGCTTGCGGTTGAGTGTGATCGCTAAGGAATACGGCCGAAATCCGTCGACGAAAGGCACTATCCTTAAGCAGAAGGAAGCCATCAAAGCAGATACACCTTCCAAGGGCGTGACCATTTTGTCCAACAAGAGGAGCCATGTGCATAATGAAATGGAAAGGCTGCTTCTTGTATGGATTGAGGACAAAGAAATCGATGGCGATACGATAACCGAGACGGCAATCTGCCAGAAGGCCAGCGCTATTTTCGGCGATTTGAATGCCCAAGCCAAAGACGATGGCGGAGAGGGGACATCAACGGCAACCCCAGAGTTCAAGGCTTCTCATGGGTGGTTCAAAAAATTCCGTAAACGGACTGGCATCCATTCAGTGGTGAAGAAATTGAAATTACGTAAAGTGTAAAAAAAGTAAAAAGAAATGTAAAAATAAAAAAAAAGACAAAATAAATTTTATTCTAAGTTTTTTGTAAAGTTAAGTGTTACAGTTTTGTTAATGTGTTTTGTAAAGTTTAGTTTGTTTTTCTGACATTTTTTTATGTGTTTCGTAAAGTTAAGTGTACATATCTGCGTTGTCCTCCTCCTCCTTTCTGCCGCCACTTTCGGAGATAGCCTCACTCGAAAGGTAAGCTTCCACATTTTACGTACAGTAATATTTCTTGTTACCATGTACACTAATATACACTTTATTTACAGGTTTTGCATTTCTGTTATTAATTTAGGTATTGAATGGTCCAAATTGTTGTAATATTTCATTGTTTATAGGTCAATTTAGCTTTATTATGAAATTTACTGGGGTATTTTTGGAGGGCTTGGAACGGATTAGCCATTTTACATGTAAAATGTGGTCCAAGATATGAAAACCTCATGATACGAAGGGCGCCTCAGAACGGATTAATTTCGTATCTCGAGGTACTACTGTACTAAAGTATTCTAAGCTTAGCAAAATTACTCGGTTTGCTGTGACTTGGTAGCCTAGTCTGTATGTAAAACTACAAACTAGTACTATATTCAAGGCTCAAAAATTACTGGGTTCAATAAAATTATCTTGCTTTATGACTATCTGGCCTAGTTAATTGATAAGGTTATACTATATTAAAATCTTGTGAAGCTTATATTTTTTTTAAATATAAACCTAGAATAGGTAGTGGCCTAACCAGATTAAGTAGGAATCCCTTTTTAAAGTGAATATCCCTCTATTAGCCTAGAAACAAATATGGCCTGAGTATCAGACAAGAGGGTAGATTATGTCTTTTACATATCTATCATATCTTGTAGTTGAATCAGCTAAAAAGGAAATAAGAATGATAAAAGTACCGTTAGTACTGTTATAATCGTTGCTTAAATGCTGCACCCATAACCAACTGAACAATAACAGTTGTTTGCTACAACAACCAAACCGAATCTGATAACATTTTGCTTGCATTACAGCCATTGCATGATAGTAACAAATTACTGCATAGTTTTGTTACACAAATGACGTTAAGTAGAATAGGACCGATATATTTTTTTACGCTATACATTTATTTCACTATGGAGAAAATAACTGGGGCAAGGAAATAAAGTATAGAGTATGTACTGCTAAATTTAATTGCTGCATTTGTAGCTGAAGCTGAGAAAACAATGTTCACACTGCTAATGACTATAAATTATCGTGCATTAGTAACATGATGAAAGGACCGCAAATATTAGTGGAGAAAATGTATTTTAACAAAATATACTCACCATGAAAGAACATTTCTTTACTGTTGTTTTCATGCCGCTAACAGATTATGTAAATATCGTATTATTATGATATAGGATGAAAATAACAAATGCAATCAGTTTTTTACACAAAATAACATGCTCCCGACACCATCTATTAAAAAATAAAAATAACAATCGAGTTTATAACAAGACGTACATATTTCAGTCATATTTCAACTTATAATGACAAATTTTATAAGACAACTTTTATTTATAGGACAATTTGTATTTTTCCAGCGCCTAGCTGGATCCGGTTAAATCACAGATGAAAGCAAGGAATCTTGTGAGATCTGGCAATGCGTGCGTATATTGGGTGAAGAGTGGTCAAGGACCGCGCATCTACGCCACTGCATCAGTCTTTTCTAACTGCCTGAGTGAGAATTGTGGTTGACCTCTCTCTCGCCCTTACTCGGTTCATTGCCCGTTTTCATTGTGTGTGTGTGTGTGTGTGTGTGTGTGTGTGTGTGTGTGTGTGTGTGTGTGTGTGTGTGTGTGTGTGTGTGTGTGTGTGTGTGTGCTGTTATTATGGCTTCTTCTGCTCCTGCTCGGCCTCGTCAACATTTATGCCCTGGAACTTCAGGTTTTCCATGTTCTTGTTTTTTGGCTTCGGCTGTGACTGACCCCCACATCATTTGTAGTAGGTGTCGCTCTAATGTTTGTACAATAACGAATCCTTGTACAGAATACCATGCGTGGCCTAAAGAGCAGAGTAGAAGTTGTTTTATAGCGAGAGGGAGCATCGTAGGGTTTCTACTCTTTCTTTGTGGGAGGGTTTTTCTTCTCCTTTTCCCGATTGCTTTGTCTCCTGCTGCGATCACACCCCCATAGTAGTGTTGTGCCCTTTGTCCCCTTCCTTTTCTTCCATCGATTCATGGTTGGAAGTATCGGGAGGACCTAAGGCTGATTTTTGTAATGTCGCACCTTCTTCTTCGGGAGTTAATTTGATTCCTGAAAGGGAGGAGGCTTTTTCATCATTGTCTTCTACTGCAGAGTCGGAGGCGTCCAAGATGGCGGTGCTTTGGAAAACGATGGGGCTGCGGGGTTCTCCTGTTCTTGGAGAGTTTGCTGACGCACTTCATAGATGCTCGCTAACCCCCTCCTCATGCTGTCCAGGCCCTCCCCCCTCTTCCTGGCCTCATCTTTGTGTAGCCAAGGTCAGCCCATATAGTATTGTTCAGCTAAGGACAGTTGCCACTTCTTCGAGTCAGAGGGAAGCCGTGGCTTCAGCCCCGCAACAGACGTCACAGGATCAGTCATTTTGTATCTCTCTGCCAGTTTGGCGTCTGCTTCCAGTTCGGATCAAGGGAGCTGAAAGTGTCATCGCCACTATGATGTCACTTCCATCGATGACGTCACTTCCAGTCGTCTCCACTGCGCTGCCTCGCTCATCTATGTCGTCATCGTTCGCTGCCATGACGTCATCTCTGCCATCCAGTTCGCTGCATCTCTCTTCCATGACATCGGAGCCTTCTCTTGCTGATCTGTCTGAGGCTTTATGACAGGTGGTTCTTAAGAGATTGGACTCTGTTTTGGAAGATATGTTGGCTGCCATGTCGGCTGGGAGGACTGGAAGCAAGCATGTTGTATTGCCCCGCCTCCTGCAAAGAGATTGCGTAAGGAGCCAGTGCTGTCTTCCTCTCCTCCCAATCTCCACAGTGTCGGCGTATCAGGGCGTTGGAAGGCTAAGGACTTTGCTCTTTCTTCACCTGCAAGTGAGGAGCAACACGCCAGTGTTTCTGAAGTGTTGGTGTTTCGGAGCGCATTAGTGTATCTTCCCATGTGCAATCTGCAGTGGCTGCTTCGTCCTCTGCATCGAAGTCAACGAGGCGTGTGCAACCTCCCCGCCCCGTTCGTGCACATGTTTGCAGGTATTCTCACTTCTTCTCTAGGGCCTATTCGTCGCTGTAAGGATGACAAGGTGCTGTCAAGAGGTCGAAGGTTGTGAGCATGGAGTTGGTGCAGCAGGAGTGTTTGCCTGCCCCTCTCCCTGGTACTTCCAGGAGCTCGATTCCATGAGATTCTTATTCGTTCTCGAGTGTTCGGGATTCCTCTCCAGCTCACCATTCGTACGTCTGCCACGCCCATGCCGTTCACGCCATGTTAAAGAGTCATCTGTTGGGAGAGTGGTAGTGATGGTTCCCTAGTGTTGTGGTTGGTTCGTCGCGGGAGTCAGTGCTTGGATCTGACCCAGACAAGTTAGTTGGTGTTTTGGGCTGTTTTGGCTGCTGGTATTCTGTTAATTGAACGAGGAAGGCGCTTTTGATGAACCTGCACACCCTTCTTGTCATCAGTCCTCCGTTGGCTGGAGCAGGAAGGAGACATGCAAGTTTTTGTCTTCCTTTTCAGAAGTTGATGATCTCATGTGTGGATTCAACAATTTGGAGAGTAGGAATCAGGCTCGGTCATCTTACACTCCTTCCTGCTTGGAAGCCTTGCTGGGAGCTACGCAAGATCTCAAGTTATCGTTTCAACTTCCTTTGTTGGGGCACGTCCAGTCAGTCTTGCATAAGGTTAACGCCTCTGTTTCAGATCGGGACAGTTCGCTTCGCTCTAGGGGCTCTGCCAAGCTGCTTCCCCCGCCTCTCACAAGGCATAGGAAGTACTATGCTATGAACTCAGCCTTTTGATGTCGCATCATCTTAACCCGGACGTCATTCGTCTGAAGCCGAGATTGACTTTGGAGCAGGTGAGGTCGGTGGCTCCATCGTTGTCTCCACAAGATGCCTCAGCAGTGGAATCATGGCAGCCTCCATGTTGCAGACGGTTTCTTGGCTGGACTTCTGCTCTATGGTCATAGCCAAGATACTTCTGACAAGTCCCCAAAAGGGTTGATGAGTGCGTTCTCTCCTGCCAGTTTGTTGCAGTCAGGAGGCAAGGTGTTTTTGTATCTGGCTCACCTCAGTGTTAATTTATGGGCTAACCTTCTCCTGATTAGAAGAGACGCAGCTTTATCCAGGATGAAAAGATCAGTTGACCCTGAGTCCTTGCTGGCGTTGAGGAATGGGGATCTGTTGTAGTCTCAATTTTTGTTCCCTTGGATCGAGCTGGAGGATGTGATAGACTGGTGCCGGCTAACACCAAGGACGGATTGGTGCTCCAGGCTGTGTCTAAGTGTGAGTCTCGTCCTCGGAGACGTCCAACTCCTCCAGCAGCTGCCACGAAGATCGTTGCCTGGTAGGCCGTTGAGGAGTTAGGTTTCGGCAGGGCCTCCCTGCTCATCCCGGACTAGGTCAGAGGACCAACGTCCCTTTTGCTCCCGTTCCTTTAAACCGAGAAGGGGCCCCAGGGGGCAGAGGTAAAGGATGCCGTCGGTAGGTTAGGCGCCTTCTCCCTCTCCTGTGCCGGGTAGGGTGGGGTGGTGCCTGGCAGGCCATTGGGCCAAGTCTGAGTTATGGAGTGGAGAAGTGGGTGGTAGATGTCCTTCAGGTGGGGTACCTACTGCCATTCGACTTCTCTCCTCCTCTCTCGGACAAGCCGCAGCTCAGGAGGGCGTATCCTCCAGATTCTCTGAAGTTCTTGGCTCTTCAGGAGGAAGCGCCGAAGATACTGGACAAGGATGCGATAAAGGAAGTGGTGCATCCGTCTCTGGGATTTTACAGTCACATCTTCTTGGTGCCCTAAGGCGTTGGGAGATTGGAGATCTGTGATCGACTTAATCCACCTTGAATCACTTCATCAGGAAGACACGGTTCAAGATAGAGATCCAGCGTTCAGTGTTTGCAGCTTTGAGGGAAGGCGACTTCATGCTGTCGATAACAACTTGGTTTTTTTCACTACAGGGCCACCTTAAGGCATGACTCTCAGTTAAAATGTTCCGTAGCAGGTTGCTCGGACGTCTTTTGCTAGTGGGAATGGCCCATACCACTTGCCATCAACATAGTCCCTGTAATAATCAGGACAAATCTGTTTGGTTGCCAGATATGTGCAAAATTTGTAGCATGCTCTTGGCAGCAAGCTTTAAGGATGAAACTGTCCTTTTTAGGTGGTCTCAATGGGTCCTAGGGTTCAGCAAGGGTGAGGACAGGGAAGATTTTATATATCTGTCAGAACTCCAACAGCATATACTTAACCCCTTCTCTGAAGATTCATATTCGAGCCAAAACCCAGTAACATCAGTCACCACTACCCCCCATGTTCATCCTGCAGAGGAAATAAAGGGGAATTTCTTAAGGATTATGAGGTAGATCTAGATACCGAAAAGGGACCTGGACAGTTTCTATAAATCTTAAAGATGCATACTGGCACATCCCTATTGCTGTTCCCTTCCGGCCCTTCCTAGGGTTCTGGATAGGGAAAAGCACATAAAGGTTCAAAGTCATGACTTTTGGGCTAAACATTGCCCCAATAATCTTTACAAAATTGGTGCCGATAGTCGTCCGAGAACTCAGGAAAGAAGGAATACATCTAATTGCTTATTTAGACAGCTGGTCAACAGGCTCCAGTCAAAAGGTTGCATAATAATTGGAAAATCAAGCTTCATGCCCAGCAGACAATTTCATTGCCTGGGAATGTGTAGGGATACTGTTCATGGCCTTTTGTACCTCCACCTCAAAACAGAACAAATTAAGGAAAAACCTCAAAAGAATTCCTGACAGCCCACTGTTTCCATACGGCAGTTAGAATGTATGATGGGTCTGCTGCAGTTTGCAACAGTAACAGATCCAATACTCAGACTGCAAAAGAAAAATGTGAGCAAATTTTGGCTGTCACAAGCAAGAAAAAAGATGAGACAAATCTCACGAAATGAATCAGAAAGTTGGGGAGATACTTCGGCCATGGACTCGGAAGGAATCTTGGCAAAACAGGTCACCCTGACTCCTCCATCTGTAATCTTGTGATATCTGGCAATGCATGCGTAAATTGGGTGAAGAGTGGTTAAGGGCCACTCACCTACACCACTGCGCAAGTCTTTTCTTTAACCGCCTGGGCGAGAGTTGTGTTTAAACTCTCTTGGCCTTTACCCGGTTCTTTGTCCGTTTTGATTGTGTTTAGTGTGTGTGTGTGTGTGTGTTTGGCTGATATTATGGCTTCTTTTGCTCCTTCTCAGTATCGTCTACGTGTGTGCCCCCCCATATCAGGTTTTCCGTGTTCTAATTTTTTGGCTTCAGCAGCAATCCCTACATCACATGTAGCAGGTGCCATTCTAATTTTTGGACTATAACGAATCCACAGAGGCTGAACATGGTGCCAGTGCGTTTATGAAGCTGAGTTACTTTTACAGTGGTATAAAATTGAAAAAGCTATTGTCAATAGATAGGTATTTTAATGTAACAAAAAGAAGCTAAACAACATTTTCTTGAAAATGTCATTGGAAAAACTGAATGTTCGACATAAGAAATGTTCGACAAACAAGGTACCACTGTATTTGGGTAATATTCAAGTATAAAAGAACTAAAACAAAAACAGCTGGTTTTTACTTACAACAATAAAACAACTAACCTTCTTTATGCAAAGGCCCTTTTGCAGGTGGTTTTTAAGACGTGTTTCTGAAGAGCATCGAAGCCCGCAGTGCTGACATCTGTGAGAAACTTGGCAGATGTTCTTCTCTTTGTGACACTTAAATCTATCTTCACTTGCAAACATTTGTAGGCAGTCTGTACAACGATGGTACCCTTCTGGTACCTGTTAAAAAATGCAAACAATATTACTACATGAGTTTTAAAATGAATCCTACTGGTACGGAGGTACCACTTACAATGTGCCTTAGATGGCACACTGTAGATGGTAACAAATGCTTTTCCCATGTTTCTGGGGCCCAGCTGAATTGCTTTCTGACTTTTACTTTTTATGTTAATCTTGGTCTTTTCCTAATTAGCTGTGCAACTTCAAAGTTACCCAAGTCTTATTTTCATCCCTAATTAAAGAACATATACTTCAAGAAAGTATTGAAAGATTCTAGAAATGAGACTCAATGGTCTTATATAATAATAATAATAATAATAATAATAATCATAACTAATAATAAATAATAATAATAATAATAATAATAATAATAATAATAATAATAATAATAATAATAATAATAATAATATTAAAAATAATGGCAGAATTCACAGAATTGATTTTGTACAATATTCTTTCAATTCTCCTTATGATTTTCCTTTCTGGCACGCTGGTATTATAAAGCAGCTGTCCAATGTTCATCGTGCTGTAGGTCGTCAACGAAATTTCGGGGGGCGGGCTGGTGTTATCAAAAGCAAAACTGGTTATCAGGGACAGGCTGGGGTCGTCAACAGGTATACAGGTGGGTTTCGTAGGTCGGGAACAGGCCGTAGTCGTCAGGGTCTATCCGGTATTTCTTGTTATTTCTTCTTTTCTGGTTTTTCAAGGCGTCTACATGTTTCGGCCACCTCGTTTGGCCATCTTCGGGACGGGATCGCTGAGTGCAATGGTCTGTGTCAGATGTATTCACGCTATTTATTGCATTCGGTTGGCTTGAAGAAACAGGTACCATCACTTTTCATTGGGCAATACCTGTGACGTCACGAGCGATGTCATCAGGGGGCCCGTTTGCTGGTTGGCTGTCCTCTTCGTGGGCGGAGCCTCATCCTTATTGGTGATGGTGGAGGTCCCCTCGAAGGGCGTGCTACCAGGTCGTCCTCAGGGCGAGAGCTTGAGCTGCGATCACCCTCAGGGTTACTAGGGACGTCCTCAGGATGAGAGCTAATGCTTCTATCATCCTCAGGATCCCTCTGGTGCGATGGTCGTTGTGGGGCGGTGTCTGCTGCTCCTCCTGACGGCGGTTGGGGAGGAGGAGGTCCTCCTGTGTGATGTTCAAACTGGGCTTCTCCCTCCCGATGTGCAGCGCTTCTAAGATTCGCAAAACGACGTAGATCGGGTGCCTGGTCGATAACCTCGAAGTTAACCGACGATGTCGCTGCGTCGGATTCTTTTATTATGGCAGTCCTTGCATGATTAAATACCGCTCCTTCCTGCGCGTGACAGGAGATCCTCTTGGAGAGGCGCATTGACGTCATCCCGATGTAAGTTCCGAGGCATCCTCGGATTGGGACGTGTATCTGTAAATGACGTTCGTCCTCTTCAAGGGATCCTGCAACGGTGCGGGGTTATTTTTCATAATAAGACTGCATGTTTTTTACTTGTATAAAATATGATCAAGTTGATCTGCTTGTTGTTGTCGGTCGGGGAAACGTGATTCCTGATTATTTCCCGTAGGGCTCGCTCGTCTTCTTTTATACCGCCGATGGAAGGTGCCCTTGTAGAAAAAATTAATTTTCTGCTGGGTCTGGACGGGGGTTCCTGTAGGTACCATTCTTCCATGCTCTTCCTGAAGACGTTCTGGATGCTTCGGTTGGTGTGTGGGCCGTTGTTACTAGGACCTGGGCTGCACGTTCCATCTCCTTATGGTGTCCTGCCATGTTGAACAATGGGAAAGAGCTCTCCTGACGTAGGCGCTGATGGTGGTGTCCTTATAGCGTTCAGGGCATTCACTCTCGCCGTTCAGACACATTCCAGGTTCGTGGGCTTCGTGTAAAACCCGTGTAGCGAACGCACCCTCCTTCTGTTCAACCAGGACGTCCAGGAAGGGAAGACGGCCATCACGGCTATATTCGATGGTAAATCGTAAACGGCTGTTGGTGTGGAAGGCTTGACGTATTACCTCGATCTCCTCCCTCGTTCCTGCTTGGATGAAAGTGTCATCTATATATCTTACAACCTCGGGTACATCTACGGTAATGTGAAAACTCATAAACATGGAAACCCTTTAAGACCTATCATTTAGCCAAATACCCAGCACCCACATACCACCTTGCTAAACAACAACTAAATACTATTCTCACCCCCTACATCCCCAGCACACATAGTTTTTGAAGTCGTCTGCGGAGTTTTCTGCAAGCCTTAAGATCCGCGCCCATGGAGGCAGTATTGCATCGATGGATGTAGAGTCGCTGTTTACTAACGTTCCTGTAGATGAAACCATCGAAATGATCCTTGAACGTGTCTAACAGAGACCCATCCACCGACCCGCTGAATATCCCCGAACACGCCCTTCGCTCTCTGCTGGAAATATGCACCAAGAAGGCTCCCTTCATTAACCACCATGGCCATATGTACTTACAAATCGATGGTGTAGCGATGGGATCCCCCACCCCCCTCGGGGTCCTGTTTGCGAACTTTTACATGGGCATGGTGGAGGAGCGTGTCTTTAGGAGCATTAGGAAGCCATCTATATACGTAAGATATATAGATGACACTTTCATCCAAGCAGGAACGAGGGAGGAGATCGAGGTAATACGTCAAGCCTTCCACACCAACAGCCGTTTACGATTTACCATCGAATATAGCCGTGATGGCCGTCTTCCCTTCCTGGACGTCCTGGTTGAACAGAAGGAGGGTGCGTTCGCTACACGGGTTTTACACGAAGCCCACGAACCTGGGAATGTGTCTGAACGGCGGAGGTGAATGCCCTGAACGCTATAAGGACACCACCATCAGCGCCTACGTCAGGAGAGCTCTTTCCCATTGTTCAACATGGGCAGACACCCATAAGGAGATGGAACGTGTAGCCCCAGGTCCTAGTAAACACGGACACACCAACCGAAGCATCCAGAACGTCTTCAGGAAGAGCATGGAAGAATGGTACCTACAGGAACCCCGTCCAGACCCCCAGCAGAAAATTAATTTTTTCTACAAGGGCACCTTCCATCGGCGGTATAAAGAAGACGAGCGAGCCCTACGGGAAATAATCAGGAATCACGTTTCCCGACCGACAACACAAGCAGATCAACTTGATCATATTTTATACAAGTAAAAAAACATGCAGTCTTATTATGAAAAATAACCCCGCACCGTTGCAGGATCCCTTGAAGAGGACGAACGTCATTTACAGATACACGTGCCCAATCCGAGGATGCCTCGGAACTTACATCGGGATTGACGTCAATGCTTCCTGCTCCAAGAGGATCTCCTGTCACGCGCAGGAAGGTAGCGGTATTTAATCATGCAAGGACTGCCCATAATAAAAGAATCCGACGCAGCGACACGTTCGGTAACTCGAGGTTATCGACCAGGCACCCGATCTACGTCGTTTGCGAATCTTAGAAGCGCTGCACATCGGGAGGAGAAGCCCAGTTTGAACATCACACAGGAGACCTTCCTCCTCCCCACCGCCGTCAGAGAGAGCAGCAGACACCGCCCCACAACGACCATCGCACCAGAGGGATCCTGAGGATGATAGAAGCATTAGCTCTCATCCTGAGGACGTCCCTAGTAACCCTGAGGGTGATCGCAGCTCAAGCTCTCGCCCTGAGGACGACCTGGTAGCACGCCCTTCGAGGGGACTCCACCATCACCAATAAGGATGAGCTCCGCCCACGAAGAGGACAGCCAACATCAACGGGCCCCCCATGATGACATCGCTCGTGACGTCACAGGTATTGCCCAATGAAAAGTGAGGTACCTGTTTCTTCAAGCCAACCGAATGCAATAAATAGCGTGAATACATCTTGACACAGACCATTGCACTCAGCGATCCCGTCCCGAAGATGGCCAAACGAGGTGGCCGAAACATGTAGACGCCTTGAAAACCATAAAAGAAGAAAAATAACAAGAAATACCGGATAGACCCCTGACGACTACGGCCTGTTCCCGACCTACGAAACCCACCTGTATACCTGTTGACGACCCCAGCCTGTCCCTGATAACCAGTTTTGCTTTTGATAACACCAGCCCGCCCGAATTTCCGTTGACGACCTACAGCACGATGAACATTGGACAGCTGCTTTATAATACCAGCGTGCCAGAAAGGAAATCATAAGGAGAATTGAAAGAATATTGTACAAATCAATTCTGTGAATTCTGCCATTATTTTTAATAACTTGTTTGAAAGAAGGTCTGTTTCCAGCATACAATAATATAATAATAATAATAATAATAATAATATGTCTTGTTACAGGTTACTGATGCTTCAACAGATTTAATTTGATTAAATTTTTCTAAATTCTTTTACTTAATATCCTCTCTGGACTACAAGAAAGATAAAAGACAGGACATATTCATTACTTCAGAGTAGCATGCAAAAATACTAAAACAGGTACTATTTAAAATACTAAAACTTCCTTCACAGATACAATATATACAAGCAAAATAAAGTGATACTGGTGTTAAGTTTGTAGGCAGGTCCATTGAGTTCCACGAGTCAATTCCAGGTGCAATAGAAAGAGACAGGTCTAGTAGGGTAGCCATAATCAATGCTGGTAATAATTTTCTGTACAGGTAGCTGAGTAAAGGGATATGGTCACAATGAAGGCTGAGCTCATCAACTCATCGGATCTGGCACAAACTTCCATAAGTACCAAATAATTTTCCCCTAAAACAAGGATTTAACATAAGCACAAACCTCTTTTGTAGAAAGGCCTCGACAATTGCCTTTCTTCATATGATAATAGAGGGATATTTTGCTCTTGTAAGCTTTGTCACAATATGGACAAACTTCGTTACGGCCTTCGTTGTGAGTGAGCCTATGGGTCTTCATATTATGAATGAAACTGAAAGACTTTCCACATATGTCACAAGGATATGGTTTTTCTCCTGTGTGGACCACCTGAAAAAAAAATAGATGAAAATTATACTAATAATTGAAATGCCATCATCTACCTTCATCTCAGATCTGAAGCAAAACTAATTCTTATCAGAGGAATCTAACCAATCACAACTATCATGTACCTTAAAAATGAAACCTTACAAAATTGGAACTCAGCATCATATGTCCCAATTAAAAATCTAATGAAGTGCAGTATGATCATTCATAATTTTGTCATATTACTATCATTATCAATGAACATTTTTGTCAAACTATCCTTTTACAAAGATGAATGAGAAATGAATTGACACCACTCTTGTTTTTTGTACTTCCTGCCTGAATCCCATTCTGGTATAGGTCTTTATCTATACAATTTCCCAAATATTTTATGGGTTTTTCTATTAGTGTTCACACTGCTACTTCTGTCTACACTTTTGAATATAAGTTGGTAATCCCTTCTCAAATGTTCAAACAATCTCAATCTTTGAGATTATGGTCTATTTTCCAGCTACTCAATGCCAAATTTGTCCTTAACCTCCACAATTGTAATATGATTTTTCTACTGCATTCTGATAATGAATCTCAGCATTCTTTAGTCACATCATTTCAAAATCTACTCTATTTTTTTCATCAGTTAACTTTTCCCTAAAGCAAAGCATAGCATAACCTGCAGTAATCTTTTTCCTTTCCCCCTCACCCTGCCTCTTCCCATTTTCTTTTTACTACCCTCTCAATATTTGCTGCATAATCCAGTATGTCCCCCATCATAACAATAATGTTCTGCCTCACATTCAGATTGCCCTTCCAACACAGGGTGCTCACCCTTCATCTCTTCCCCATCACTTTTCATATAATACAGACATCAACAATTTTATTCAACATTTTGCAACCTTGAATAATCTTGGGACACCATCTATTACACTTAACACAGTACTGTGTTTGTCACCATACCGTTCTCCTAGTATCCTAGTTTGCACTTGGCCTTAACTAATGCGTTTACTTCCCTGATACTAGGAGCTTTATGTTGCTTATGTTAATTTCAATCCACTTTACTCCCTTCAACTCTCCCATCTTTGAAGCAACTGATAGCCTCTCTCCCATCTGATATCAACATTAAGGTAACAGCATATGGCAGCTCCCAAAGGTACCCTTTCAGCACCACTTTGTAAATTCTTTATTTACTATGAAAAACGAAGAAGGTATTAGGGTTGATTCCCTATTGATACTGTATTAATTTATCTCAAAATATTCTCATACATATGAACATGTTCACTCTTAACCTTGTGTTATGGTACAGTTACATCACTAGTTCCATTAATCTTTCTGGTAACCCTTGATTTTATGATATCCAATTAATTATGCACTTGTCTTTGTACTCTGCCAAATGCCCATTCAAGATAACAGAGGTATTTTCTGTAGTTGTCTTATTATAAAGATGGCTTCTTTTGTCAATTTTCTCTAAAAGCCTGCAAACTACAGGATAGGGGATTCTGATTTGTCTTCAATTATGCAGGGGACCTCCATCTTGCATCTAGTTTACCCTATACTATAAGAGATATTACGTATTACAAAAAAATAGGTTTTATGTATACTGACAAAAATGGCCACTTACTAAATGATCTCGAAGATTGGATCGGCAGTTGAAAGTTTTACCACAGTAGTCACATTCAAATCCTTTCTTACCAGACCCCGCATTGAGGTCTGGCGTAGGATGTGCTGTACGTCTATGCTCCTTGAGTGCTTCCAGATTAGCCAAATCCTCCCCACAGGTTGCACAACGGACTCCCTCAGCTGTGGTGGGAATCAAAACATGGGTTCTTTGGAAATATTTCTGTGCAAAATTAGAACATATTACATGCTCTATAGACAAACATTGCATATATTGTCTCAAAACAACTTAATGTTTTTAAAATCCATGAATAATAAATATCCTTCTTCATCATAACAAACTCCTGAAGAATAGCTCTTTTATTTCAATGGTATCTTGTACATAAATTTTTCTCTATAATTTAGTCACTTTCTCTTTTATTGCCTCACCACATTGTATATTAAGCCCAGTTACATAAGTCAAGATCAATATCTACTACTTAACAAAACAGCTGGAACACTGAAGTATCAGATTTACTAATCAGAAGTACTAATCAGATTTCACACTGATAAGTTTTAGGGCCTGGATAACTTCAGAACACCAATAACAACTGAAACTTCCACCTGGCAGTATATTTAAACTATTAAGAAAAAATGACATTGCTTAGTAAGAGAGCGAGAATTATAGATTACATTTACTTAAAATGTTTAACTAAACAAATTACTACAGCATCTGAAATTTAAAACACTAAAAACATTCTTAGCTGAACAACAAGTATCTTGTCCCTCCATTCAAAATTACAAGTGATTCAATTGAATATAGAATTTAGGCCAAAGGCCAAGCACTGGAAACCTATGAGGTCATTCAGTGCTGAAATGGAAATTAAACAGTAAAAAAGTTTGAAACGTGAAACAGGAGCAAAAACTCACAATTGCACTATGAATCAACTGTCAAGAGAAAAGTGGAAAGTAAGATGGAAGAGAAAAGGCTATGAAAGGAGGTACAGTAAGAGGAATGAAAGGGGTTGCAGCTAGGGGCTGAAAGTACACTTGCAAAGGGCCTTTAAGTAATGCCTACAGTACACCACATAAGGTGGACTGACAGCACTACCCTCCTTCAGGGATTACAAGTGATTGATACAGTACTAGTATAACAAGAGAGTAAATTACTGTAATATCTTAATCATTAGCCATCATGTGGGCATACAGGTTTAAAATCTCTTATCCATAATTTTGGAGAAAAGTAATCATTTGCAAAAGTCAAACAGCACAAATGTAATATTTATAATATTGAGGTTTTATGTCAGCAAAAGTTGTTTTGCTTGCTGTATTTATTTACAGTATGTTGTATGTATTATCAACTTATGTATTTTATTGTATTACAGAATATAAACATCGTGATCGCATGCCATCTGGATTTGATTGTTTATATTCTTAAAATCTCCACTGAATGAGTACCACCAATATCTTCATTGCCATTAGTTGCTATAAGAAACCTAATTCGGAGATAATTTTTCTTGTAAATGAAGAAAGGTGGGTTTAAAATGTGGCTATACATAACCTGCAGCTTCAATTTACTACTGGTATTCTTTCTAAAGATTTCATTTTTGCTTATAGAAGCCTCTTTTGAGAATAAGCAACTTCTAACAACTAGACAACTTGATAGTTACATTTCTAAAAACTGGAATTTGTTTAATGGAGGATGGAGCACCATCATAGATATTACGATTGATGAAATTGTGGAGAGAGAGAGAGAGAGAGAGAGAGAGAGAGAGAGAGAGAGAGAGAGAGAGAGAGAGAGAGAGAGAGAGAGAGAGAGAGATTATTCTTCCGGTCAGGTTGTTACACTGACAGATACCCATTTGCAAAAGTTGAATAACAGTTGTATTGAGAATAGTAATGATAATTTTAATAAAACCGTTATTTTACTGAATCTAAATCATATTGCATCTATTATTATCATATCATTATCATATTGGTTAGATGGTATGAACAGAGTACTAATCAGTATTATTGCTGTACTATTATCCTATTACAAGGTGAACAGAGTACTACATACTAATCATGCGCCATTTGCATTCTGGTACTGTTTACATTTTATAAATTATCAGCTGATTGCATTTTACCAACATCACTGTCTTTAGTTGATGAATGAAACTTAATTCAGATACATTTCTTTTATAAAGTATCAAAGATGGGTTTACAAAATGCAACTACTTTATCTATAAATACAGCATATTAAATGAAGTAAATGTGTGGTTTTGCCAGTTTCAGGCATTGCTATTGTGTCCAAAACATTTTGTGCTTGCTCATTATTTGTTTCTTCAACCAAAGCCTAATGTGCTGCTTAAATTTAGTGGCATACTTTCTTAACACATTTTTTGTCATTGTGTGATGGATGAATGAAAGTATTTTTTATTCTTATTTTTGAAATTTCATTAAAAACAGTGTGCAACAAGTCGACAACTATAATGCATCTCCTTCTCTTCATAAACATGTGTTAGTTACAGTAACTAACATCAGCACACAGCTGCTGTCGATTCTGTTGTTTGTAATGAATCCTTACACATTCCAAAAGTTGGTAAGCCTGGTTGAATGTATGATAATTTGTAATTAACCTACTGCACTTTTTCTCTCAGATCTATTACAGTAATTAATTAAAAGCTAACTTATATAAGCCTTATTGGTGAAATCTATTAAAAATGAGACAGGCATAGGAAGCCTAGCCTAGTATAATCTACAAAAAACACATAACAAAAAAAAACCCTGCATATAAGCATATCCTCAAATAATGTACCAAAGATGCATCTCTCACTATACAGTTAACCCTTGGTATTTGCAGGGGATCTGCACCACAACCACCCTGCGAATAGCTTAAGTCTGCGAATACTGACAACCTCTCTAAAAATACTTAGAACTGCCTAATATGACAAATTTTCTAAGACAATTTGTATTTTTCATAGCTACAAACCTGAGGTCTTAACAATAGGATCATTTCTAGCGCCTTGCTGGATCCAGTTAAATTGCAGATGAAAGCAAGGAATCTTGTGAGATCTAGCACCATGTGCGTATATCAGGTGAAGCGTGGTCAAGACCACACACCCACGCCACAGCATCAGTCTTCCTAACTAAGGATGTCTTACCAAGACAGAGGGGCAGCTAGATGGGCAGTACAATGTTAAGACCTCAGGTTTGTAGCTATAAAAAATACAAATTGTCTTGAAAATTTGTCATTTGTTCATACGCGAACAAACCTTCGGTCTTCACAATAACTTCCGGAGGGGAGGAGGTGATGCCCGTGAGAAGCTAGATACATTGATATCCAACCACCCAGATTACTGAGCGACATACAATGTTATATGGGAGAATCATTGCATAGGAACTAAAGAGAAACTTTGACTGTCCAATAACAAACCAACACACCAGGGTTTCTTACCACTCCCTACTCAACCTTGCCAAGGAGCGGAGCATATGCTACCAAATAGTGGGTTGGTTATTTGCATACCAAGCGACCAAACTAACAGTATGACTACCTTACTCACCTGTATCAGACCAGTCCTGTGAATGATGTCTATTCCTCAACCTGCCCAAAGGAAAAAGGAAAGGTACAAGAGAAAGAAAGACCACCTAACTCACTCATTCTCTCATCCACACAATCATCTTGGGTAAGATACAAATGTGCTCTGTTAAGGGCAATGATGAGTTACACAATCTGTTGGGCAGCCAACACAGGACCCAGGGAAACGTTTTGTCCCATAGATCTGTTGGGCAACATCCTTAAGATAGAAAGAAGTGAACGTGGACTGCGTAACCAAGTACCAGCGCTCAGCACTCTATGCACAGCCAAGTTCTTTTTGAAAGCCAAAGAGGGACCAATACCCATAATGTCATGTGCTCTAGAGTCAAGAGTCAAGTATGCCTGTCTGATGGCTTCCTGTATCCAAAAAGATAGTATTCTTTGATACCTCTTTCTTTGTACGTCCCGTGCTAACTAAAAGTCTGCAGCAGCCTGGTGTAAGGTACCATGTCCTTTTAAGATAGCAATGCAGAGCCCTGACAGACACAATAAAAGCTCATGAGCATCACTGCCAACAAAGTCAAACAATGTCATTCAGTGATGGAATGGAAAGGAGGCGAACCTATCATCGTGCACAGAGGGATTCTGGGTCTTGGCCACGAATTCCAGGGACAAATTCGAAGGACACTGACCCCAACCCCTTGTGTGCTTCACATCATAGCTCAGACCGTGCAGCTCCCCTACTCTTCAAAGATGCCAAGGCCAGGAGGAAAACCATCTTGAGCGTCAAGTCCCTGTCAAATGAATGACACAAAGGGATATGGACCCTTAGTGAAACTTCTCAGAACCAAGGAAACATCCCATGTCGGAGGCTTGAGCTACCTAGGAGAACTCGATTGTTCAAACCCCTTAAACTAGCAAGAAAAGTTCCCAGTATGAGATGTCGATACCTCTAAGACGTAACACTAAACTCATGGGCCACCCTGTAGCCTCTAATGGCAGAAAAAGACAAACGTTTCTCATCTCTGAGGAAGGTAAAAAAAGTCTGCTATGTGCTGGATAGAGGTTGCGAGTGGAGAAAAACCCCGTTTACAACACCCACCACAGTAAATCACCCATTTGCCTTGGTAAACTGCAGAGGTCAACCTTCTGAGACTGCTGGACATATGCCCCGCTGTTCTTTGAGAAAAGCCTCTCACTCGAAGGAGATGGTACTAGATAGCCTCCAACCGTGAAGAGACAAGGATTCTACTGACTGGTGGAACCTTTCTGCATGCAGCTGACAGAGGAGATGCCATCAAGGGGGAATTTCCCTCAGAACCTCTGACAACAGCGACAGCAGATCTGGACACTATTCCGCCTGAAGCCACAGAGGGGCTACCAAAGACATCCTGAGACTGTGAACTCATCAGCCTGACGGATAAAACAAAACGGAGGGAAGGCATACACCTCCAGGTTGTCCCAGGGATGTTGGAATGTGTCCTCCGCTAACACTAGAGGATCTGGAACCACTGAACAGAATATCTCCAGTTTCCTGTTGAACTGGGTCGCAAAAATGTCAAATTGTCCAGCATAGGTCTCCCCCAAACCTGGAAGAGCTTGTCTGCTACTACCTGATGAAGGGATCACTCTGTGCCTAGGATCTGATCCCAACGACTGAGCTTGTCTGCGACCACATTCTGTTTGCCTGGGATATACCTGGCTGAGAGCTCTACCGAATTGCTGACCGCCCACTGGTGAACCTCGATGGTCAAGAGATGAAGATGACATGAAACCAGGCCTCCCTGCTTGTTCACATTAGCGACCTCCGTGGTGTTGTCTGACATGAGAACGACAGAATGACCCTCTACTTTTTCCCGAAACTCCTTCAGACCCAGAAAGGCTGCCTTAACTCCAAGACGTTGATATGCTGCTATTTGTTCTCCAAACTCCAAACGCCTGAGGCAATGAGGCCACCTAAATGAGGCCCCCAACCTGTGAGGGAGGCGTCTGAAAACAGAAGGAAGTCCAGAGGAAGAGAACGCAGAGGAACACCCTGCAATAGATTGTGGTCATCCAACCACCAATGAAGGTCTTCTCTTACTTCCAGAGTCAGAGGAACCTTTGAGAGGGGCGAGTCCCCCGCCGGGGAGCAGAATTCCCTCAGCC
>NC_061101.1:42135068-42167568 GCF_015104395.2 Macrobrachium nipponense
TTGTTGGTAGTTATGTCTAGGAGTCACGTGACCTGGTGAAAATCTGACATCTGTCAGCCATATTCGCTTGTCATTTAGTTGAAATCTCTCATAGAGTTAAGCTATGTCTCTGTGTTCGTCCTGTAATTTTGATTATTTTGGTTAATTCATGATTTTTATGAAAATGAAACACGGTGCATTGAATTTTTAAGAGAACATGGAGTGCTACCTGCAGCAGTACAGTGTTTAAAGTGTGGAAAGCCCTTTCAATTCAGAAAGGATAAAAACGTTTGGCGCTGTACCGGTTATGTTTTAGACAAAAGACATAAAAAGAGAAAATATTGTAATTTTACTGTAAGTGATCGGAAAGGCACATTTTTAGATAAAGTTAAATTGCTGGTATGGAAGTTGATTTTTCTTTGTCAGTTTTTGAGTGAAGTTTTGGAAATATCGCCCAATTGTTAAGTATTTTAAATATTTCATCAAAGACCAGTGTTGATTGGAGAAGTTTCTGTAGTGAGGTGAGTCAATTTTGGTACACTAATCAGGAGCCCATCGGTGGTGTTGATGTTGAAGTGGAAATTGATGAAACACTAATTACTCATAGTAAATACCATAAAGGTCGCCCTCTTTCCCAGTGTTGGTTGTTTGGTGGTTTAGAGAGAACATAAAAAAAATTCTTGGCTGACAATCGGAAAAGTGATACTTTAATTCCTTTAATTTATCGCTACATTAAACCAGGCTCTATTATTTACAGTGACTCGTGGCGAGGTTATAATAAAATCAGTGAGAGTGGATACACTCATTTTCAATTAAACCACAGAAAATGTTGTTGATCCCAAGAATCCTAACATTCACACTCAAATATTGAATGATTGTGGCGAGATATTAAGGAGTGGATTAAAAGGCCTAGTATTAAAAAAGACTATTTGAAACAATACCTTGCTAGGTATTTATTTATTAAGCACTACCAGGATTCAGTTTTGCACCAATTTTTACTTGAAGCTGCTAAACTGTATCCACCTTTAAGTGACACTCAGCCACCATCACCACCTTGGGAGTCCTTTTCTGATGACGAAGACAACGACACTGTAGATGAGCCACAACCTTCTTGTTCTGGATATAAACCATCAAAACATTTGTGTCCATCCAATTAAGGTAAATTTATAATTGTATTTCAAGTAGTATTGTAACATAATATACTTCCTAGGTTAGGTTAGGTGTCCTAGGTTAGGTTAGGTTGGTTTGATCTGGTTAGGTCATTTAAACACTATCCAGGGGGGTGAAGCCCCCCCAGTCAGGGCACCGCGTCCTAGGTTAGGTTAGGTTAGTTTGATCTAGTTAGGTCATTTAAACACTATCGGGGGGGTCCGCCCCCCAGTCAGCGCACCGCGTCCTAGGTTAGGTTAGGTGTCCTAGGTTAGATTAGGTTGGTTTGATCTAGTTAGGTCATTTAAACACTATCTGGGGGGGTACAGGGGCTCTGCCCCCCAGTTAGGGCACCGCATCCTAGTTTAGGTTAGGTTAGGTGTCCTATGTTAGGTTAGGTATCCTGGGGTAGGTTAGGTTGGTTTGATCTGTAGGTGCTCCTTATTCATTAATTCAAATGCTGTTTTGTATCCATGGTGATTTACCCCACCCAAAGCCCCGCATTCCCAAAGGGTCCCCAACCTTGTTGGATGTAGTAGGGGGTTATAAGCTAGTAACTGAAAAACAACTCATTTCCCCGAAGTATTACTATCGTAACTCTTCAGAACACATTAAAACACATAAGAAAATACATAATTACTCTAGAAAAATGGAGTTGGAACTACTGTTAAAATTTACCCCGATAATAATTTATTACAGGTAAACACAGGCTATAAAGGAGGCTGCAGACAGATATGTAGTATCCAACCCGAACAGAGAGAAACTGGGTCTGGGCCAGAAGGATTTGTTTTTGCGGAGGCATACATTTAAAGATAATAAGACATACAAATAATGAAATTACATTAGTTATACATTGGTGGAAAGGCCATGGAATGCTCTTTAGAATGGTTAAAGGAACAATGAGGCTTGATGATGAGATACAATAAAAATATAGAAAAAGCATTGTCCTTACAAATAACATCAATAGTGACTCCAGACTTCAAACTTTGGTCCTGGAAATTGGGCTTCTTGTCCTCCTCTTTAAGGCCAGTATTCATGTACAGGTTTACCTATCAGTATCCCTGTCAATTCATCGAAACTGACGTTAAAACGTGGAGTCGGTCCACTCGCCAGAACTGATGAACTGATGGAATTAACTAAAGTTCTTTTGACTGACTGACGACTGATCGCATGTGTGCACAAGTAACCAATGATTTTATGACAGTTCACCGCTGGATTTCGCCAAGGAAGGATCTCAGGCGCTCGGACCAGAATATGAATATAAACTATGTATAGGCCTAATTCATTTCATTGTGGCCCCTGCAGTGCTATTTGTAGACTGTTGCAGGTCAAAATCATCATATGATAAATAAAAACTTTTTCTAAGTGAGAAATACAATTTGGTATAGGCCTAGGCCAGTGTTCTGTCTTTATATGAAAGGTGTTACCCCCAGGTCTAATTTAACCTTATTCATTAACATTGTATGAGAGTAGACATCTCTCTTTAATAGACAGTATTTAGACCGGGCTCTGTTGTGCATTTTCGCTTCTTTTCTATTTTGAAGTGAATTGCTGCAGCAGCTATATAGTCTATGTAGCTCCACCGCTTATCACCCAGTGGAGTTTCTCTCGCTGCCATAGAGTTGATGCCCCGATGAAAGCTAGGTGAGAAATGAAGGCAATGACCTTGAGCTGACTGTCCAAACAGTTCTAATCTTTACATGTGGACACTCATCCATCGAACGGTCGTGGGTGAACTAACAGATAAACCTGTGCATTAATACCCGGCCTAAGATTCTTTTCAAGCTGTTGTATTAGAGTGCTTTTCTGTTGCATGAGGCAGGTGCTGTTTCTCTGACAAATGCACAGCAAGTGGTGGCTGGTGAAATCAAACAAGAAACCATACAAGTCTACAATCAATGCAGGAGTAGTGGAAATGCCTGAACTTCATTCCCACATGGAGGAAGCTGATGAAAGAATTGCTTGGATGTTGTAAACTCCCTGAAGTACAACATTGGCTGTGTCATAATGCATTCACCAGACAGTGATGTCATCATCCTCCTTTTATATAATTTTTCTACCCTTCAAGCCAATGGTCTCCAGCAATTGTAGGTTAGATGTGGTGTAGGTGACTCAACAAGGTTCTTACCTATTCATACTATGGCTGTACAGCTTGGCTCACTCTTAAGTTTTGGCTGAGTTTTTGCCACTACATTCATCAGCCAAAATTGTCTGAGAGTTTGCCAAAGGTACAGAAGTTCAGACAATGAATGAGTTGTGGTCTCATTTGTATTTCCACAGCAAGGGAACAATGACTTGCCTCCAACCAGTGAAGCAATCAAGGCTCACATCCTCAGAGCATGCATTGCAACATAGGAAATGCTTTGTGTGTTTGAGACTGTTGTTGACAAGCCAAATCCAAAATCATTTGGATATGTGCTGGATAATGAGTAGCTACTCCCTATTGTTGGGCACAACCCTTTGCCAGAAGAATAGACAGTTTGCTACAGATGTAGAAAATATACAAAGGCTTCCTGTTTCTGCAAATGGAAAGGTGTCGTTTGCTCTAGATTTTGTGACTGTAGCCTTAAGAAGAAATTCTTCGTGGGAACATGAAATTTCCACAATTGAAGCTTTAAATCTACACATATGTTCAGAGAAAATTGAGAAATCTGTAAGTTGGTGTTTGCCATCCATGATGCCTGATCTTTGATTACAGTGAAATTTCCATGTGATAGAATGGGACTTTGTTTTCTAATTAAAGTGTAACTTACTTGAAATCTTACATCACAAATTTGAAATTCCACACATAACACTAGGCATAGAGCGTAAATCACCATTGAAATGTGATTCGACAAGACTTTGAATACCAGAAATGAGCCCTCGGAATTGGTTTATCTGATTTTTGAATGATAAATGAATTTTTTGGACCCAAAAATATGTCGACACTTACACCATCGTTCTGGGTAAATTAGATCATGAGGTACAGGGAAAAGTCAATTTTCATCAGATGCAATTGTGCACAAATTTTCAGCCGTCCATTACAAGAGACTGCCCACCTTCCCAGAAGTCTACCCAATGTTTTTTTTTTTTTTTTTTTTTTAAGCCAAGACCCTATATTTATCAAATCTGAAGAATTAACTCTATGCCTCTCTCATGCACACACAACCCCCTCCAGCTCCTAGACTATCTGGATCTTCAAACTTCTGGTGCCCAAAAGAACCCAGCTGACTCCCATGCAGCATTCTCCTAGGGGTTGTATGAATGACATATCCAAGTCATCTCTCTTTCATCATTATCTCATCTACATATGGAGCTAACATAACTTTTCTGCCATTTGACACTTAACATACTGTATAAAGCTTTACATATTCCCAAATCAGCTGAATCATTTAGGATAAATGACTGAGCAGTGACATCACGGCCACCTCTCTTGAAGCATGGCCTCTTCCTGAAAAAGTGCTTGAATTATGTCATTATTTCGTAATTTAGGAGAAAACACTTACTTCGAGAGGAGCGTAGAGGTCTGGGTGTGCTGCCTGGATGGACCACAACTCTTTACTGATGCTCATGGCAATAAATTCAAGTACTTTTTCAGGAAGGTGTCATCCAGGATTGGTGGCCGCTATGTCGCCGCTCGGTCATTTTACCTAGGTGTAGATCTCTTGTCATACTAGTATAATGAATATCCTTATAGCAATGTAGATTGTACGTTCTTATGTGTAATGTTAATTTCACCCGCGGTTTCAATTGTTTGTTTTCCAAATCTATCTTATTTGCATTACCTAATCTTTCATTAAATTCCTACTCACAAAATCTGAGCGTAGACATTTGAAAGTTGCAGCTTCCTTAATTTCTCCATGTAAGTTATTTTGTCCTTTTATATATATATTGTTTCCATTACCTCAGTCTAAGTCCCATGTGTATATGATGCATTATGATAAGTAACTTTGGTAAATATTGTGTTTTGCCCATCAAAACAGCATTAGGCATATCTGCATATTTTAAGGTCTGTCCAGTTAAAAAAAAATATTTTTATAATAACATTAGATTTTACACATACTTACCAAGTAATTACCTACAGCTGAAAGCTTCCTACCCTGGCAGTCAAATCTTACAAATTTTGTGGTGATGCCACCATCGCTAGTGTAGGTGTATAGTACTCACCCACTTTCATGACTGATAGGTGCAAAACTGCAGTGAGAACCAATTCGTTTGGCCTGCCATGTCCATCTGTGGGGAGGAGGGAAGGGCTATATAATCATGTAATTACTTGGTAAGTATGTGTAAAATCTAATTTTCACCTTGCTGGTCGCGAGTTCAATTCTCGGCCATTCCATTGAGGAGTGAGAGATGTGTATTTCTGATGATAGAAGTTCACTCTCGACGTGGTTCGGAAGTCATGTAAAGCCGTTGGTCCCGTTGCTGAATAACCACTGGTTCTATGCAATGAAAAATCACCATACAAACAAATAAAATCTAATTTTCTTATAAAAATGTTATTTTTACGCGTGACTTACCAAGTAGTAATTACCTGTAGTTGATTCCACTCTTAAGGAGGTGGGAATCATGGACTTTGCCGTACATCAAAGACATTATATGTTAAGTAATGACTCAATATAGGAATACTGCAAGTATTATCAAATACTCATTGTACCTTACCTGGTAAGAGAGGGCTGGGCTGCAGATGAATACTGCCTCTGGTTGTCGCTCCCTTAACCCATAGCAGGTGTGGCAGTTTTGACCAGTTATTGCCCCTACTTTAGTGGGAAATAACTTCGCAGTCATGAAAGTTCACCTGATGACTGGCAAAAGTTACAAATTGATGCCCTTGCCCTGGACTAAGACCAGATAAAAATCAACAACCACACCTACACTATAAAAAACAACCAGTGATACCCTACTAAAATGACTGGTGAGTACTCCGGGTAACCAGTACCCCCAGGCTTCCAAGAACTCAACACCAACAAAAAAGACAACAGAGGGTAGTAAAGGGACAGTCAGCCCCGTATGCTTCCTCCCCCAACACCATGCCAGCCACTGACAACAGACCCAACTTGGAGTAATGCTCAAAAACTGTTTCAATATCCTTAAGATAATGAGCCCAAAAAACTAATCTACATTTCCAGAATGTAGAGAGCATAACTGCTTCTAGGGACATATGCCTAAAAATGAGAGAAGTCGCAACAGCTCTCACTTCATGCATCTTAGCGTTAATAGAAGGCAATACCTTTTCCTGGATTTGAGTGTGCTTCCACTATCAAGCTCCTTATGAAAAAGGAAATGACATTCTTAGACATCAGACGAGATGGAGACTTCACAGAACACCATAGATTATTTGCAGGACCTCTAATCTTCTCTGTTCTCTTTAAATAATAGCATAAAGCTCTCACTGGGCATAGAAGCCGTTCATCCTCCTCTGGTCCGATGATATCCATCTGAGTCTTAATGGGAAAAGAACGTAGCCAGGGTTTGTTCACATCCTTGTCCTTTACCAGAAACCCGAAGGAAAGAGAACAGACAGCGTTACCTTGGGAAAAATCCACCCTTTTGGTTATTGCCTGCAATTCACTGACCCTTTTGGCTGTAGCCAGAGCTTTTATGAAGAGGGTCGTCTTTGTGAGGTTTCTAAGGGATACTGAGCAGATGGATTTGAGTCACCAGTAAGCCACTTCAGTACTACAACTAGAATCCAAGAGACTGATTTTGATTTTTCTGACTTGGAAGTATCCAGGGATCTAATAAGATCGCTAATGTCATTGTTGTGTCCGACATCTAAACCTCTGCTCTTGAAAACATAGTCTAGCATCATTCTATACCCTTCAATGGCACTGGAAGGTAATTTACCGGAGGACCTGGAAAATAACAGAAAATCCGCTGTCTGGGTGATAGTGGTCTCAGAAGAGATGTTTTGTCTTCTACATCAATATATGAAAACTGACCATTTCGACTGGTAGAACTTGCTAGTAGACAATCGACAACATCTAGCAATGGCTTCTGCAGCTTGTCTTGAAAAGCCTGCCACTTTAATCAGTCGTCTGACACTTGAAATCCTGTCAGAGACAGAGTGGACAATCTCTAGTGGAACCTGAACAGGTGAGACTGTTAGAGTAGATACTTCCTCTGAGGAAGAAGTCTTGGGAAGTCCACAATGAGCTGAAGAAGGTCCGGAAACCATTCTTTCCTTAGCCAGAAAGGAGCTCCTAGGGTCATGGAGACATTCTGATGATTCGTGAATTTGTTTAACACCTCCCGCAGCGCCTCAGTGGCGTGATCGGTATGTTCCCGGCCTGCCACCTTGCTGGCCGCAAGTTTGATTCTCGTGCATTTCATTGAGGGGTAAGAGATGTGTATTTCTGGTGATAGAAGTTCACTCTTGATGTGGTTTGGAATTCACGTAAAGCCGTTGGTCTCGTTGCTGAATAACCACTGGTTCCATGCAATGTAAAAACACCATACTAAGAAACAAACATTGCAAATGGAGAAGCCATGCTAGTCCCAACCCTGTCCAATCTGGTAGCATTGCGTCTTTCGCCCATGCTCAAGGGTCCGGGACTGGTGAACAGAAACTAGATCTATTGTCGGCTGTTCCCAAAGCCTCCAAAGATCCTTGCAGACCTGGAGCTCCAGAGGCCATTCTGTTGGGAGTACTTGGTTAGGTCTGCTGAGTTCATCTGCTACGACGTTCAGCCTGCCCTAAACAAAGCAAGTGAGAGTTGTTATTCTGTTGCTCCGCCCACATCAGGAGCTCTCTCGCCGTCTGGTAGAGAGTGAGGGAATGAGTGCCCCTCGCTTGCGGATGTAGGACAATGCTGATGTGTTGTCCACAAATACTGCCGCTATCTTTCCTGACCTAGTCAAGAAGTGTTGAAGACTGGGAAAGATCGCCAATAACTCTTTTACGTTGATGTGAAGAGCTTTCTGGTTCACTGACCAAAGCCTCGATACTCTTTGAGACTAAGGTGGCTCCCTATCCTAGGTCTGATGCATTGGAATAGAATCTCAGCCCTGGGTTCTTTGGGCAGAGTGATTTTCCTTCCTGCAGTCTGTCTGCAGACAACCAGCACTGGAAATCGGACTTTATCTCCTCAGAAGTGGGAAAGATGAATGAGTCCTGCTGAGTCTTCCTGGACCAAAGAACCTTCAGGTAAAATTGGAGAGGATGCATGTGTAACCTGCGTAGTCTGACAAAAGGTTCCCCTGATAAAGGGTTCTCAGCATGCTCATCCACTGAAGAGCTGAGCAGGACTCCCAACCATGAACTCCCGGACTGCCCCCAGGCAAGAGTCTACTCTTCTAGGTGAGAGAAAAGCCTGAAAAGTCTGAGAGTCCAGAATCATGCCCAAATAAAGAATCATCTGAGACAGAACAAGCCTAGATTTTTGGGCATTGATTAGGATTCCTAATTCCTGAGTCAGAGAGATAAGTTTCTCTAAGTCCCCTGTGCACTGTTCCTCTGAGGGAGAACGTAGAAGCCAGTCATCAAGGTAAAAGGAGGGTTTATTCCCATCAGGTGTAGCAACTTCACGAGAGGGGATAAGACCCTTGTGAATACTTGAGGTGCCGACATCAATCTGAAACAGAAGGCCCTGAATTGAAATACCTTGTCTCTGAAAACGAAGCGAAGAAGTCTCCTTGACTCTGGGTGAATGGGAATATGGAAGTACGCCTCTTCCATATCCAGGGTCACCATCCCATCCTCTGGATGAAGAGAAGCTAGGATAAAAGCACTGGTCTCCATGCGAAACTTCATTTTGTTCATGAAACTTACCTGTCAGATATATATATAGCTGTTTTCTGAAGTCCGACAGAATTTCAAAAAAACTTCGGCACATGCAGTGGTCTCGGCCAAGGTGGTTAGTACCCATTCCCCGCCTCTGGGGAGGCGGGTATCAGGAACCATTCCTGTTTTCTATTCATAATTTTTCTGTCGCCGGTGCTGGAAACACCTGTTTTCAGTTCCTCCGTCTTAGGATTTTGGAAACTTCATTGCCGCTAAGTATCCTAATTGTCTTTTGATTTATTTACTTGGATTTGTGGCTAGGATACGCTATCTTAAATTGATTTGAATTTGATTTGTTTTTGCATAAGATATCTGAATCTAGTTAGGCTAGTTTCCGAGGGTGTCTGCAAAGATAGGGTGTGGCTACCGAAAGCTTCGGTAGATCCGCACTTGGTATGCACGAGGGGTATGGGTCTTGCTTCTTTGTTGAGATTTGTCATGTAAGGAGTGTGAGACTTTGCCTAATTCCGTAAGGAAGACGTATGATTCGTATGTACGCAATTAATCAGTAAACAAAAGTCAGGGTAGTGAACCTGCTAACCTTCCTGTAGACTTTCTTTTGCCTAACCCTGTAGTATGGCCTACGGGCTATGAATATGTCTACGAGAGGTGCTCGCTCTCCTTCATTGTTGTGAAGAAGTGCTACTTCTGTAATTGTTACTCCTAACCCTGTAGTGTTGCCTTCGGGCCCTAAAACAGTGTCTGTAGAGGGTATTGCTCTTTCTCTAATTCTCTATCGATTCGTAACTTAGAATCGAAAGAGCTTGCTTTAGAGAGCAAAAGTGAAGTGGCTAAGTGCAGTGACAGTGCCCCTTGTGTAGTGGAGGGTGCGTCAGATCGGCCTTATTTCGCCTCTAGGCCGGTACCTCTGCTTGACTCCCAGGAACAGGGAGAGAGCATGTCGAAAGCCGAAGGAGGGTTACGAGGAACCCCCACCGATCTGACGTGCCTTCGGCAGACCTGAAGATACTCCCAGGCTGCCAAAGTGCGTGCACGTGCCCGAATCCTGAAGGATTGCTTCTCGTCCTCCGAAGCGTCCTCCCCGCGCAGGGGTTGGAGCTTTCGGAAGGACACGCGCCCTCTAAATAGAAGCTTTATAGAAGAGGACGCTTCACGTCCCCCCTCTCTCTCTCTCTCTCTCTCTCCCTCCTCTCTCTCCCATCGTCTCTCTCTCTCTCTCTCTCCTCTCTCTCTCATGCCGTCTCTTCTCTCTCTCTCTCTCTCGTTATGCGTTTCAGTGAGAAGTAAGAAGGCGAACGTCGCCTGAACACGTGTACGTCTTTCCACCGAGAAATACGAAAAAGAAGTCATAGTAGCAGGACGCTTTTGAGAGCGGACGTCCGAGCTTTGTTACTGTGAGAATAAGAAGGCGTTCCGTCGCCCCTCGTATTCTCACACGATCAACCCTTCTCCTGAGACTGCTTCGTGCAGTCGGATTTCTCTCCGAAATGTATCTCGCTCTTCCTTGAAGGCAGTTTCTCTCGCTTGTTTTGACGCCGGTCAGGAGCGTGACGTTTTTTTGCACGCTTCTTTTGACGCTCTGCTTGGACGGGACGCTCGGATGGATGCCAGGCGCGCGCGGATGCTCGCCAAGCGCACACCAGTGGACGCCAGGCGCGCGCCAGTGGACGCCGAGCACGCGCCAGCTCACGCCAGGTGTGTCGCCTGGCTGAACGTTTCTGTTGAACTCTTCAAGCTCTTGTTTACGATTTGGGCCTAAAGAATTTTTACCTCTACCTTCGGTGATACCTTCTACCTCACCTGCAAGGAATGTGAAGTAAGTAGTGCTTCGGAGGAAGCTTAAAGCGAACAGACAACTTCGTCTTCGAAATCAGATCTCGGGTTTCGTGAATTCAAGAGGTCTCTGTCATAATATTAATATTGCTTTTCGCAAAGGTGGATGGAGTTAAGGAAAGCTCAAGGGAAGATCTCGTTTGCTCTACCGCAGTCGCGACTTTGCGATAAGGCAGTTACAGGTTATGTAAAGCTTGACGTCTTGCACGTCATGACACTCGACAACGTTCGGTAGGATTCTTGCAAAGGCATTCATCAAGAGGACGCTCTTCAGGAAAGCGAAAGACAGGACTTCCTTTGCCATACTGCCAATAAATTTAGGTTGCAAGCTTTTTAGTCCATCTGAAGGGCTTTTCAGATGATAGTTTTTGTTAGTTCCTAGTTCGGGACTACGCTGCCAAAGTTGAACATCGGGGTCCTACCTGCCATAAGCCCAGTCTCTTAACAGGATTCTTGCCCCTTCCTCAATTGATACGGGAATGGGGAAAATAATATGCTCGACTTCCTGGATTATGTTTTGTCAATTCAGTGACTTTCCCCCATTGACAATATACTATCGTTTTGTCAAGTAAGTGGGTATCCCCTCATTGACAAAATATCTCTTTGTCCCGTAAATGGGTTAGTTCTCATTGACAAACATCTCATTAACTTTATATTGCGTAAGCGGATAAGCTCTTATTGACAAGATTTGGAAGAGCTCTCATTCATCATTCGCAGACTCGTACAAGAAATAGACTTGTAGACTACGTCAATGAACGCTTATGTCCAATAACATAAGAAGCTTGAGCTGTCTGCTTCGATTCTCTTAAGTTTTGTTCATGAAACTTGCCTGTCAGATATGTATGTAGCTGTATTTCCGAATTCAGCTATATATATGTCTGCCAGGTAAGTATGAACAAACTTTATTGTATCATAATAATATCATATTTTGCCTTGCGTTATTTTACTACTGGTTGGTTCAAGTCATATACGCTTGCTGTAGTTACCTCTTCGGATGGCAACCGAGAGGTCTATTGTCTATTATTTTAAGGACATTTAATCGTTACTCCCTGCAGCCTTCCAGGAGTTTCCGATTTATCTTTTACCGTTGTATGGTAGTGTTATGATGACACAAACGCATCTATATATTTAGCGTTTTCTGTTTTGCTTAAATATACCAGCTTGAGAGTCTCTTTCTGCTCAAAAATAACGGACCTATTTCTTCGTAGAATAGGGTAGCTGGCAACCCAGGCATAACGGTAAGAGACGACAAACGTAAGCTGCTGCTGTCACTGTCCTCCAGTCCAACTGAGCCAGTACCAGCTCGTTTGCTGTCATGCGCGGTAGGTTACGTCTCTCTCTCCTGCGGGATTGACTGACTAACCGTATCTCTGTGCTGGCGGTTACGTCTCTCTCTCCTGTGGGATTGACTGACTAACTGTATCTCTGCCCTACAATCACGGACTTTAGGCTAAGATTGAGGGGATTTCTTACATGAATGAATAAACATTGCATTCGTTTTGCCTTACTATGTTCAACAGAGATATCTCTTAATCCTTTCGGTGCTCGTTACCGCACGGTATAGGACTACGAGTCTACCGCAACATTGCACTATTATATGCTCTCCTGCTTAGGCAAAGCGCAGCCTTATTAGGGAAGTAAGTATACTCGGTGAGGGAATGGATGAGCTTTCTGGGGACCATTTCCTTCCTGAAGAAGTTTGTTTCCCTGAATAGACTGCAATTCAGACCTCTACAGTTTTTTCCTACCGGGAAACTGAAATTTTATTCAAGATCTAGGAATGATTCTGAACATCTCTCAGTGCGTCAAGTATCACCTGAGGTGATAGAAAGAAGGTGCCGGACATCTGGATAGGGTTTCAGATGTCCTGGATCATAATCTGAAAGAAGTAGAAGCAATTCGGTCGTCCCTCCAGTCCTCGAAACGAGTTTTTGGAACCAGTGGTCCAGATCAACTCTGATATTCCACAGCTCTCTCATATCTTAAGAAGTATCTTCTCTCGGTCCCTGTTCGAGTTTACGAGAAAGAGCCTATTATAACAACAGGCGTAGAATGTAATGATCCTCTAGAGGTTCGTTACAGGATTGCAAAAGTCCGTACGAATCGTCTCGATCGACGGCAGCAACTACTGACTTCCGAGTGGAATCTTTCTTTAGAAGTATGTTGAGAGTTGTGGAGACTTTAGGGACGTCCTTACATTCATCTCTATGCTATGTTGAGGACAAAGAGGCTTCTTCTTCTCTGCTCCCTTATTCTCGATCCGGGAGCGGTACCATTAAACGCCATCCTATGATATTGAACGGGGATGGATGTTTTAGTCCCCTATTTTCCCCCTTTTTTCAAAGAACGCTTAGGAAATGTAATAAGATGATTTATGACGTCACAGGAGCGACATGACGCTGATCGCCCCATGTTGGCCTTCAGGATCCTGGATTCACAGAGGTCACGTCCTTCCTAGTTCACTTTCCAAGGACCTTTTCCGAGAGAGTCGGTCTACTCTAACACGAAAGGTACCTATAACCTCTCCGTTCTGAGTCTGACTACGTTCAGACTATCAAGATGTTGACAGGAATAAGATTACCGTCTTCCCTTTCCGTCTGAAGAATGGGATAAGCTAGCAGTCACAACTATTAAAGAATACGCTAATATGTTGTTGATGGCCTTTGGGCTCAGAGATTTGCTTCTGTCAAACAACAAAACCCTTCACGATCTTTGAGTTCTGTGGAATCTCGAAACTCGCTCACCATCTACTTTTTGTCTCACCTGTTTTCTCGGAGTCAGACACTCGTGCGAGATCAGGCAACATATAGTAGTCCTGAGTTTCTTGTTGACGAAGTCGGTTGCATTTATACACCCCCGATGATTGTGTAACATGAGACCAGGTTGGACTGTCAGGCATTCGTCCTTCGGGACTGAATCGCCTTTTTGCTCCTCGCTCCTTTCTCCTAGCAACAGAAGCTTGAGTCAGGAGTTGCTCAGGAGTTGATTCGCTAACGACGTTGGGTTGTGTTGATACACCCCCCAAGGTTTGCTTAGCTTGAATCGGCCAGGCAGTCCAGACACTCATCCTTCAGCGAAGAATAGTGCCTTATGGTCTTCAGGGTACAGCCTTGCTGTCCTTGATTCGTCTGACTGGTCAACTGGTCGGTCACCTGACTTTAATACAGACGGACTGACTGTGCATGTCCAGATCGAAGCTTTCAATATGGAACTTAGACGTAGTCTGAAGTTCTTGATGTCAAAGCATTCGAACCTCTCCTACCTGTTAACTTCTTGCACGTGATCAGGAAGGCCTTCTTCTAACCACCCTAGATACGACATAGAGGGTTAGTGAGGTTTTAGGCCATCGTCAGAAGTTTTGGCGTTAGAGAACACAAGGCGGTGTGTTCTCTAAGCCTTCCGTTGTGGCCTTAGAATGGAAACCCGTCTTGTTCTTGGGCCAGGAGCTTGGAATCAAGGATGGCACAAGTTAGTGGGCAGGAGCCAGAGAGAGTCCTTTGCCCTGTCGGGTCTCTCAAGTTTTATCTACATAAAACTCAAGAAAGTCGAAGTCCTTCGGGCAATCTGCAGTGTTCCGAAAAAGACCAGACTTGCCCATATCGAAGAACACCCTGGCTTTAGTGTTAAGGAGTTCTTTCAAAAAGGCTCCTTCATTGTGTTTGCACAAAGATTTGAAATCTTTTGACCTGAATGCTCACGAGGTGAGGGCGCGGCCTCGGAAGCATTTCAACAGAGCATGGCACTCAGCAACATCCTGAGTACCATGTTTTAGCAAAGCAACTCTGTATTCACTTCACACTCCCTGCGGGATGTGAAGATGGCATATGAGATCTGCTGCTCGCTAGGGCCTTACGTGTCTGCAGACACAATCTTGGGGGCAAGAAGTACCACTCATCCTATCCCGTAGAGAATGGTTAGGAAGAGCTCTTAATTTAATTGTTGAGTTGCTGCCAAGGGCAACTTCTTAACTCTTAAGCCTTAGTTAAAACACCTTAACTTTGGCTAGGTTGGTCAGATGGTGATATATATATAGATATATATATATATATATATATATATATTATATATATATATATATATATATATAAATATATATATTTATAATTAATATATATAATTATTAATTTACTTCTTAGTCCGTCATGGTATGGTCAATATGGTCTAGTCACGTTGTGGTCTCGCCCCTGTTGACAGATCATCTGGAGTGCACCAGCTATATAGGTCTCTACCTCGCTGGCAACTCTAGTAGCACAAGCAGACTTACGTGGCAGTAACCACGAAGCCAGCTGTGCTAACAGGTGGAACCAAGATGTAAATCATCTGCATGCATTTGTTTCCCAAAATCCTTCTATTCTGTCCCTTCCCACCTCCAACGGTGGGATTCAGCTATATATATATCTGACAGGTAAGTTTCATGAACAAAATGATATTGTTATGATACAATAAAGTTTGTTCATACTTACCTGGCAGATATATATAATCAAGTACCCACCCACCACCTCCCCTCAGGGACAGTGGAAATAAAAATTATGAATAGAAAACGGGAATGGTTCCTGATACCCGCCTCCCAGCGGCGGGAATGGGTACTAACCACCTGGCCGACCACTGCGTGTGCCGGAAGTTTTTGAAATTCTGTCGGACTTCAGAAAATACAGCTATATATATATCTGCCAGGTAAGTATGAACAAACTTTATTGTATCATAACAATATCATTTTTACGATAAAATGATTCAGCTACAGGTAATTACTTGGTGAATCATGTGTAAAAATAAAAAAATAAGAATGAAGATTATAAAGAAGTATTTAAGTGGCCTATCAGTTGTTTATAGGTTATGTAGAAAAATCATTGTGTAAAGTCACTGCTCATGTGAAAAATCATTTACTGAACCTGTTTCTAATTTTGTTTTTGTAATGTCTCTTGTTCCAGGTAGCACTTGTTAGTCTAAATTAAGTCATGTTAGGATGTATCCCCGCATTTCAATTCATGATTTATACTGCCACTCAGGTTAGGTTCATCTGCCAGGGGGTTAACCCAAAAACTTAATTCCCACAAAGGGTGCAGTTTAATGTTAGACTACCAGAATATGTAATGGGTAAACCAACAATTTCTGACAGAAATGAACTTCAAATTTATATATAAAAAAAGAAAAAAATAGACAAAAAGCTTTCATAAACCCATAAGTAACCTTCACCTTTAAATGTACTAGGCTAGTTTTGTCATTGGCCATGTTACCATCCAGAAAATGTGGTTTCAGTTGATTTGTCTTTCTTGAGGATGGACACCAAAAGCCTGGTAAATTGGAGCTTACTGAATAAGAAATTGTGAAGAGTGCTAATCTTCTGATTGTGACAAAAGTACCTAGCAAGTATTGCTTTCTACCAGTTAGAATAAATCCCTGGCTTGACCACTTCTTAATGTTAGTCAGACATTCTCCATTCTGGGTATATATTTGCACATTATTGGTGTCCATAGTTTATGCTTAGTAATTAACAACAGAATCTGTAAACCCCTAATATCGAAGGTTTGTTTAAAAACCTTGTAGAGTATTCGAGGCAAGTGATATATGGTAATTAGGTGTACTATACTAATTTATTAATGAAATCTTGGGACATGTTAAAAATTGTGAGCAGATAAGTAAGATTTAAACTGAGAACAAGGATGGCATACAATTGAGAGATAGTGTTTTAACACATGAAAAAGACTAACTAGGTATTTCTTGTATATGCCAAGGAAGACAATATGGTACATATGAAAGCTGAAATGTTTTACATTTATACATAATTGTGTTTTTATGCATAGGCGACTGTATCTGACGAGAATATATAATAACGGTTGTTCTTACAGCCTTTCCCTGGTCTGTGTTTCTGGCGACTCTGTGTCAGAAGGCGGCTCTTGTGGTTTGTCTTCGCTTTACATGGCTGGTGGCATCTGCCTAGAGAGCCCCAATGGGGGCCCTACAGTAGTTCCCCTCCCCCCCAGAGGTTGCTCAGGTGAGAGTCCCGACTTCTTGCAGATATGCTAGATGAAGTCTGTTGATTGATACCCAGGTTGTTCTTCCGTTCACTGACATTTGGTACCTCTTTCTCTTCATTGTTAGATTTTGTGGGATTCCGAGTAGGCAGGTGATGGGTTGCTGATATGGCTGTCTTCTCTAATGAATGTGTGGCTCGCCCAACCAAGTTCTTATGGGACATACTTTTCTGGCAATTTCATATGCCGTTCAAACTGTCATTATTTCCATTAATGCTCTACGGGCATTGGAGTGAGTGGTTGGGTCTGTTGGGTCTTTTCGGCTGGAATTGCCAAGGATTGTTCATAGAGTGCTTCTGTCGGCAGTCCGTTGAGTACTGCATGTAGGGAGAATCTTAGACCCAGTAAGATCCATGGCAATTCTTTTTTCACCTCCCATCTTGGCATTTGGCTGTCAGTGCTGCTTTCAAAGATTGGTGGAACCGCTCTGTCATGCTATTTGTGTCTGGGTTGTATGTTGTTATGTGTTGTGTTTACATCCAGAGACAAGCAGTGAGGGTGTGCCATAAGGTAAGATGTGAAGGTTGTTCCTTTATCCATGGTAATTTACTCGGGAACTCTATCTGCTAACTCAGCTTATTAAGGTCATCTGGTGTTATTAAGGTCATCTGGTGTTCCAATCCGTTATTGTGAAGAAGTTAAGTATATCTTAGTTTTACCAGACCACTGAGCTGATTAACAGCTCTCCTAGGGCTGGCCCAAAGGATTAGATATTTTTACGTGACTGGGAACCAATTGGTTACCTAGCAATGGAACCTACAGCTTATTGTGGGATCTGAACCACATTGTATCGAGAAATGAATTTCAATCACCAGAAATAAATTCCTCTGGTTCTGTGTTGGCTGAGCCGAGAATCAAACTTCAGACCACCGGATTGGTAGCCGAGCACGAAATGAACTCGGCCAACGTGGAACTGTTATTGTGAAGAGGTATCTGTACCCCTCAGAGGGGTAGGGGGCCTACAGGTGTCAGCATGGATGTGGGCCAGTCATCGCTGTGTTTTCTGTAACTCTTATCCTCGTTTTTGTGTGTGTCATTCTTTTGACGTTTGACACCAGAGGCATTCTCTTGCCCACTTTTTAATGCCTGCCTTCATTCCCCACCAGATATACCTTTCCGAACAAGATTCAGGTGGTGGATTGGCCTGACGGGTGGGATACTTTGTGGGCAAGGTCTTTCTCAACCCCAACAGTAAGTATGGACAAGAGCATCAGGTACAAATGCCATCTTACAACTGAGCTTTGTTCCGAGCAACTGGTTGTAAGTTAAAATGGATCCTTAGAAAGTGGCCAACATACTGGGTAGCGCATAATGTCAAACTTTTGTTATATAAAATACCTACCGAGTACTGTAATGTAATATAGAATCATTATTTCAATCTTTTTACCATAATGTACTTCTAATATACGTATTTTGATAATTTATGTACGTAATGTATATTATGTACAGGTAGGCATTGAGTTACGACGGGATAAGGTTCTTGCATGTATGTCGTAAGTCAGTTTTAATGTAAATTAGTTTTTAATTTAGTCTACAGTACGTTTAATCCTGTATGATGCTGCTGATAGGGCAGGGTAACGCAAACTGATGCTGCCTGAGTGGTGAGAGAGCTCTCCCAAGATGGCGTGTAACTCAGTAGACAACTGTCAAATGTTGTGTACTCTTATGCATCACCCTGCCCACCCTGCTGCCAGGTGTACGGTTGTATGTAGAGCAGGTTTTAAGTTGGTTGGTACTTGTACTTGTCTTGCAGGTAGTGGTCGTCTCTCCGTTGTTGATGGCTAGGTCACTATATATCGGGGCTGGGTTACCCGCCGAAGTCGCTGTAGGTCAACAATATCCATTTGCGCCTGTTATTTCAGGATGTGATATCCCGATCTGGACAGGTTTGATGGAGTTACGGGAAAGAGCATCTGCTATGCTGTTGGAGGGGCCTTTTAAGTATCTAATGGTGCAGGAAGGCTTGGCTATTGATGATAGGTGTTGCTGTGGACCAAGGGTTGGTGGTCTGTCTGCACCACGAATTGTCGTCCTTCTAGCATGTGTCAAAAGTGGCTGATGGCTCTGTGGACTGCCAGCAATTCTCGGTCGAACGGTAACTATTTCTGTTCTGTGACGATAATTTCTTGCTGAAGAATGCCAGCAGCTGATGTCCATCGTCTGTTTCCTGCTCAAGTACCATGCCCATCGCAGTGTTACTCTCATCTGTGGTTAGGGTGATGGACCTATGGGGTAAAGGAAAGATTAGTGTGGGAGTGGAGAAGATTGTTTTTTTTTTGTCTAGTATGAAAGCTTTATCTTGTTTTTTGTATTTTTGGCTAAAATAAAAGCTTTATCTTGCTTTTTCAGACCAACAAAAATTTTTAGTTTTGTATAAGTAACTTACCAAGTAACTACATAGCTATAATTTCTACTTGTTCCTACATGATATACAAACCCTTGGTCCTTTACAATAGGATATACTTGCGGGCGTAGCAGCTGGATACAGCCATTAAAATCTTGAACAAGGTGGTTAGGCAATAACTACCGCTTGGTAGGCGGGGAGACCAGCCTGCCCAGACATAAATATGTACTCCAATTTACTTGTGGCCGTCTTCGAGTGAAAACGTGTGTTTGTGAGCTGCTCCTTTTATATGTTTTGGATGTACTGTTTGATATTAATAATTGATATGCAAACCCACTTTTTGTGATAAGCCTTGCTAGCCACTGTTCACCTTTGTGTGTTAAGGGTCAGTGGCAGGGTGTATCTATACTCTTATTGCTTATTTTTCCCCCTTGAATGTAAGGGCATGACAGTACAGTGGGCCCCCTGTATTCACATTCTGATTCGTGCACTCATGCATTCGCAGATTTCTCTCTTGAACATATCCTCCCATCATTCGTGGGAAATTCACCTATTCTCTGTATATATCTGTGAGAACTATCTGCAAATTCGTGTTTTTTCTTTATTTTTCTAATCAATTTCATCAAAATAAATACACTTTTTGCGATAAAACTATTTAAAAACCAGGTATAAAAATTTGTAGTTGGGGTTTCTTGAGTTTTAGCTAACATAATAGGCCATTTTAAGCATTTATATAGGGGTTCGATCTATTAGATCTAGTATATTTATTTGGCACATATGCTTTCATTTTGGTAACAAAGAAGTGGGGGGGTTGGGGCTGGGGCCCACGTGTGATATTGATGTTTGAGGGATCTCCTCTCATTTCGAAGGGCAGTGCCCTTTGATGCAAAAGAAGTATCCTTCTTCTTAATTTTTTTTCCCTCCACGCTAATAGTGAGCAATAGTGTATTACAGCAGTGGATGGTCGGAGATCTTTGTTTTGGCTATCTTAACAATCAGAATTGTATGCATTATCATCCTATGATATTGACCCTCGAGTGTGTGTACGATTCCCCTGCTGGAAAAAATCCTATTGATTTGCTCCTGTTATCTTGGAGTTTCATCAATGGACAGCATCTACACAACTGCCCAGTGGTTGTTTTCTCTAATTCTTGGATGACTATGCTTAATCTTTTAGAAGAAGCCCTGCAGAAGTTTGCAAAGAAGTTGTGGAAGAGGAGGTCTCAAAGGATGTTGTCTTCATCTTCGTCGTCATCTCATGCCTCCTCACCTCCCTCTTCAAAGGCTTCCTGACCTAAGAAGACGAAGGTAGCTTCTCCACCCCCTAAGAAGTCTCGCCACGAGATAAGGGTCTGCATCCTTCCCCCGGGAAGGAAGCAGTTGCCTCTCTCATTGGCTCACCCGCTCCTTTGTGAGTGGGACCGTGCAGCTGTCCCCATGGTCTGGTATCTCAGGAGCCTCAGGAGTTTGAACCAAGTTTTGTTCTCCTGTCTCATGGAACCTGGTCCGTGTCGGAGACACGTTCGCAAGTTTCTCAGAATGTACAACCCCTCATAAGGGAGTGTCATACATCTACAGTCAATGACAGAGTCCTCTCTCCGTCGTGACAGTGGCGTGTGGCGAGAGAAGGACCGAGCCGCAGCTTGGACCCACTTGCGAAAGCCAGGACTGGCTTTTTGTCAGGTGCAAGGGTTGATGTCGCTGTCCCCCGGATAGGATATCTGGAGAAACTCAGAGGAGGTTCTCTATACAGCCCTCTGCATGAGGTTTCGGCCTCAAAGAGGGCTGGGGTGTGTCGTGAGGACGATGTATGTTCTTGCCAGGCCAGGCTGTGCTGCTGCTAGCAGTGGTGTAGCTGTCAGTGGCACTGCTACCAGTCATGCTACCAGAGGTACTACAGTGCAGCGAGATCCTTTGCATTCATCTCTTGAAAGCGTCTTGCTAAGTGACCACACTCTCCTAGATCCATGTCGCTGTCACCACCACCAGGTTGATGACAGGATGTGGCTCATTCCTTTTGACAGCTCTGCTGTGAGGAGGAGTGAGAGCCTCCATGCCTCCTCTCCTATTCCCTTTACTTCCTCTGGCAACACCGGGAGGGGTGAGGTGAATGAGAGGAATCCTGCAGTGTTTTCACAGGATTTAGTGTCAGGGGCCTGATTTTGTTATTACAAGAATTGGGAGTCTCGCTGAACGCCAAGTGCTTCGCTTCTTCATGTTGCCAAGCAGCATGGTGAGACAAGACTCGCCCGATTATTGTCTTTTGTTACAAGAATCGGGAATCTCGTCAAGTGCGGAAATTCTTACAAATTCTAGCACCCGCATGGGAGCTAGAAAACCAAAAAATGAAAGAAATAGCTACCACCATCTTTCCTTGGAAGTATTCATCGTTGACTAGGCAAAGGGAAGTATTACTCAGTCGGCTTAGAATAGGCCATACAAAAATGACACGTGGCTTTCTGATGAGTGAGGATCATCAGCATCATTGTAACGACTGCTTGGTACCATTGACAGTCAGACACCTGATAGTTGAGAGTGCCCCAGTCTTTCAGATGAGAGAGAGAGGTACTTTCCTCCACGTTGCAGGGGAACTGAAGGTGGTTTTTCCCTTACCTAGATTTTAGGGACAGATTTTACTGAAAGCACCCAGTTTAACTTTATTTATTAATGCCATTGGTATTTTAAATAGAATTTAATTTTTACCAATAATTTTTTAAGTTTGTAGGTTTTACGATTATTATTTTATTTGTCATGGGGATTTTCCTTTGTTAATTTTATTTAATTTAATTTAACCCTTAAACGCTGAGCTGCTATTCACCAAAGTGTCTGTCGTATGCGGGTGGCGTTCGGGAGTTAGTGCTGAAGCGGAAAAAAAGTTTTTTCAAAAAATCACAGCATGCTTAGTTTTCAAGATTACTAGTTCATTTTTGGCTCCTTTTTTTGTCATTGCCTGAAGTTTAGTATGCAACCATTAGAAATAAAAAAAAAATACCATTAGCATATATAAATATTGAAATATATGACAGCGCCAAAAAATATTTCATATATAATTGTATACAAATCGCCCTGTGAGCAAAACAGTTAAAACTAATGAGTTAATTTTTTTTCGTTGTATTGTACACTAAATTGCGATGATTTTGGTAGATAACGAATTGCAAATAGATCAAAGCAACACAGAGAAAATATTATCACAAAATGATGCATAAATTCGTAACGTGCGGATGTAATAGATTTTTTTTTCAAAAAATTCACCATAAATCGAAATATTGTGCTAGAGACTTCCAGTTTGTTGCAAAATTGAAGGCAATTGATTGCATATTACTAGACTGTAAGTATTTTAGCTTACAATTGCAGTTTTCGACCATTTCGGTCGAGTTAAAGTTGACCGAAGGTCAAATTTTTTCTATTTATCGTGAGATATATGAAAATATTTCAAAAGTAATAAAAGCTACAACAATGAGTTATATTTTGTTCTATTCTGCATGAAATTGCGCACATTTTCATAGATAAAACTTTATGTAACGGCTAATATAAAATGGTGCAAACATTACGACAAAATGATGAAAGAATTTCTGAGATTTTCGGCCGAGTTTACCACGCTGATGTAAGGAAAAAGTGTTTTTCAAAAATTCACCATAAATCGAAATGTTGTGCTAGAGACTTCCAATTTGTTGCAAAATGAAGGTAAATGATTGAATATTACTAGAATGTAAGAGTTTTAGCTTACAATTGCGTTTCTCGACCATTTCGGTCGAGTCAAAGTTGAACAAAGGTTGAAATTTTGGCACTTATCGTGATTTATATGAAAATATTTCTAAACTGATAAAAGCTATAACCATGGGTTGTTTTTTGTTGTATTTTACATGAAATTGCACACATTTTCATATATAAAACTTTATGTAACGGCTAATATAAAACGGTGCAAACATTACGACAGAGGCGAAAGAATTTCTTAGATTTGCGGCAGTTACTCCGCGGGGACGTAGGGAAAAAGTGTTTAAAAAAAATTCACCACAAATCGAAATGTTGTGCTAGAGACTTCCAATTTGTTGCAAAATAAAGGTAAATGATTGAATATTACTAGAATGTAAGAGATTTAGCTTACAATTGTGTTTTTCTACCATTTCGGTCAAGTCAAATTTGACCGAAGGTTGAAATTTTAGCACATCGTGATTTTTATGAAAATATTTCAAAACTGATGCTACAACCATTGGTTATTTTGTTTTTTGTATTTTACATGAAATTGCGCACATTTTCATATATAAAACTTTATGTAACGGCTAATATAAATCGGTGCAAACATTACGACAAAATGATGACAGAATTTCTAAGATTTTCGGTAGAGTTACCGCGCGCAGACGTAAGGAAAAAAGTGTTTTTCAAAAATTCACCATAAATCGAGATGTTGTGCTAGAGACTTCCAATTTATTGCAAAATGAAGGTAAATGATTGAATATTACTAGAATATAAGAGTTTTAGCTTACAATTGCTTTTTTCGACCATTTCGGTTGAGTCAAAGTTAAATGAAGGATGAAATTTTGGCATTTATATGATTTATATGAAAATATTTCAAAACTGATAAAAGCTACAACCATGGGTTGTTTTTTGTTGTATTTTACATGAAATTGCGCACATTTTCAAATATAAAACTCTGTAACGGCTAATATAAAACGGTGCAAAAATTACAACAAAGTGACGAAAGAATTTCTGAGATGCATCGCTGGTGCTTTTTAGTGCGAGAAGAAAGAAATTCGCGCATGCGCGCCTAGGTAACGCTTGTAAACCTGATATAGAACATCTAAAATTAGGATCAAGTAGCATATAAAAAATAGCCACCCCTAAAATACCTCCGTGGAGACATGCTAAAAATAGAAATCTGTGAGAAATCATTTAATAAGAAAGTAACAGATGCACAATTAAGGAGAGAATTTCTGTCACACCAGGAAAATCATAAAAGGGACATTAGTATTTTTACAGATGGTTCCAAGTCGAAGGAGGGTGTAGGCTATGCTGTAGTAACAAAAAATATAAAAATAAGAGAAAAAATTCCAAAAATATGCTCGATATTCACTGCAGAGATAAATGCTATATTGGAGGCTATAAAACATATCTTTATGGTGGGAAAGGCAAACGATACCTTTGTAATATACACAGATTCTTACAGTGCTTTAGAAGCGCTAAAACAATACACAATTTCTCATCCCGTAATTGAAGAAATAAGGGAGTGGATAGATATAACAGTAAAACGGAAATCTGTAAATATAAAACTGTCGGGTCCCTTCCCATGTAGGCATAAAGGGTAATGAGGTGAATAAAGAAGCCAAAAAGGCAGTAAAAAAGGAGTCTATAAAAAAATACAAATACCTTACAATGACATCAAAACAACAATAAATGAATACTGTCAATCAAAATGGGAAAAAAATGGCTGGAATTAAATCATAAATTAAAGCATATTAAATCATCTGTAAAACCTTGGAATAGACAACAATGTCAAAGAAGGGAAAATGTCATATTAACAAGATTAAGAATAGGACATACATACTTAACACACAAATACTTGATGTTGCAAGGCGAGGAAAGACAGGCCCCTTACTGTGATCATTGTCGTACTCTGGTCACAGTCTGTCGTCTACTAACTGAATACAATAAATTCGAAAGAAAACGAAGATCCAACAACATATATAATATACCACTTGAAGAACTATTGGGAGAAAATGCCCCACTTCAAAATATAGTAAATTTTCTCAAAGAAAGAAACCTGCTTTATTTGATATAACATGTCATATAATTTCATAAAGTATACAGTAAGCGCTGAATGGCCTTTGCTGCCCCAGTGCTTGGTGTTACACCTAAACTTTATAAAACCAACCAACCAACCAATCCTCCTCCTATAAATTTTCCTCCTTCCTTCTTCTTTCGTTGATGATCCTGGCATGTTATTCGATTATTGAATTGACTGCTCTTCTAACTAGATGGAGTGTGGAATTGGACGGCATGCCACTCCACCCATAAAACTAGAGTACCTGACGTGGTCGAGCGAGAAGAAATTTTTATGTCAAGCCATACCCACAGTGCTGGGTCCGATCTCGACGGACTCACGGCCCTTAACGCACTGTGGGTGTGGCGTATATCCAGGTGAGGGTCCCAGGGCAGTTACCTCTGTGTGTGACAGTTTTGCTCCTCCCCCAGTTGGGCCTCCTTGGTGAGAGGGACCCCAGCTTGGACGAAATTAATTTTCTTCATTTTATGGCAAACCATATAAACCTCCCTGAAACACTGATGACAACCTCTTGCTCAGAAAAGGACAATATGGTACAGCCTCTTGGAAAGTGATCTAGTTTGGTAACAATGGCCCCTTATACGCCTTCTAACCCAAACCAGTATAGTTTTGGGTTAAGGAGGAAAAATCTAAACAAGGAAAAAAGTAGGAAGCTTAGGAAAATTGAAGTAATGCCAGGTGTGTTTGAGCCTGCTGCATATGATAAATTTTTAACTTTGTCCTTAGAAGAAGGCAATATAGAACATTCAGACATTTTTTGAATATATAGAGAAATAGTTACATGTTTAGGCAGAAAGCTTAAGATTTCCTCCTTAGGCAAAGGGCATTTATTGATAGAGGTACAGTCACCATTTGAAAGCAGCAAGTTGAAAGAAATTGAAACAATTAGTGGTAATAAGATTAAATGTGAGCCTCATAAAACTTATAACCAGAGCAGAGGTGTAGAAGATATTCTTCATGCTGACAATGGTCTAATATCTAGATCTATTCTTTCAGATATCCCACCATTCTGAAGAAATAATTTAGAAGATGGGCTCACAGAAAGAAGAATATTTTCTTCAAGTATGCTATGTCCCCTGATGAACAACTTGTACAAGATATTGGTCATGCGGACAATGGTCCAATATGTAATCTGTTCTTTCAGATATCCCACCATCTGAAGGAATAATTTAGAAGATGGGCTTGCAGAAAGAAGAATAGTTTCTTAAAGTATGCTATGTCCCTTGATGAACATCTTGTACAAGATATTTCTCACGGGAAAAGGGTCCAATATCTAGATCTGTTCTTTCAGGTATTCACTATTTTGAAGGAATAATTTAGAAGATAGGCTTTGCAGAAAGAAGAATCGTTTCTTCTACTATGCTATGTCCCCTCTATGAACATCTTGTATAAGATATTTGTCATGTGGACAGGAACCAATATCTAGATATATTCTTTCAGATATCTCACCAATCTGAAGGAATTATCTAGAAGATGGGCTTGCAGAACGAAGAATAGTTCTTATAATATTGTATGTCCCTTGCCCCTTGAGTAGGTTCCTTCACGTGGTGAGGGGGTAAGGGATTCCGCCTTCAAGTTTGTGAAGGCCGGATCCTTGCGTGGACATTTCCACTTTAGAAAAATTTTACTGCTTGGGTGAGTCTGGGAGGGGTTCATGTTTTGGAGGGGGTTTGGATTCGAAGCTAATTATGGGAGTTGTGGTGGTTAGTCGCCACCCAATACGGTTTGGACCCAAGAGATGGTGATGGGATTTTCCCATTGCTATCTTGAGGGCGGAACCATCTCCAGGGATCAGCCTATTGGAATCCAGGGGGGGCTCGTTTTTGGGATTGGACTCCTGGCTTTTGTCTGGAAGCTCACCATAATGTCTGGAGTGGGGAGTCAGTCCCTATTAGTGGGGGCAGAACTCCCAGCAGGCAGATTGGCCTATACCTGGGCCACTGCAAGCATATTGGTGCTACCCCGAAAGGGTAGGGTATGGGGCAGACCGTGGGGAAGCAGCTTCTACGTGTGCCGTTATTGGAGAATGTCGAACACTTGTCTATTCCGCGATAACTCGTTGGTCTTCCCAAGCAGTAGTTGTGTGTGTGTATGTTTTCCCCATTTTTTTTCTTTCAAATTCCCATGAATAATCTCTTGTATACTGTCCCCTGACAACCTTAGGACCTCCCTTTGCCATCCCCTACCTCCTCCAATGAAAACATCAACGATTCTTTGATTGTTACTACGAGCCCTTATGTAGTTCAGATCAGAGGAAAGAATAGCAGATTTAATAATAGAAATAGGAATGCTAAACCTGATATTGGAATTTTACTTGGATCTCAAGAACCTGAGACTTATAACAAATATCTCTCTCTTGACCTCGACAAAAACATAAAAGACAATATATTTGATCTCCATAGAGATATTGTAAAATACATTGGCAGAGAACCAAAGATAACCTCTTAAGGTGAAGGAAGCTTGCTTGTAGAAGTTCATCACCAGATGAAAGTAGAAAATTATTATCTACTAGTGCTGTAGAAGGAAGCACAGCAAAATGCACTCCTCACAAAACCATGAATCAGTGTAAAGGAGTAGTGTATAGTATTGAACTCTTACATTATTCTGAGGACACTCTCCGAAAAGAATTTGCTGATCAAAAGGTGGTTGATGTGAGACGAATCAAGAAAAAGTATTGGGAACATTACATCCAACACCTACTTTGATACTCACCTATGATTGTTTGAGACTCCCCAAATTTCTGAAAGCTGCATGGCTTCACCTGCCAGTTAGACAGTATATTCCCGCTCCCAGAAGATGTTTCCAATGTCAAATGTTTGGCCATCTGATTACAACATGCAGGAAAAAAGAAAGGAATGAACCAGCTATATGCTGTAACTGTGGAAGAAAAGAGCATGGGAATTGTGAGCTTACTCCATGCTGCCTAATTAAGGGGGGAGACCATAATGCAGCACATAAATCATATATCAAGTATCTCATTTAAAAAAGAAACACTTTGTATCAAGACTCAAGAGTTTATTACATTTAGAGGCAAGACAAAGGACTGCAGAAATTCAACACCCAACAGTCATTTGTAGATGCGGTAAAAGGAAATGGGGAAAGTCAAAAGAAATTGAATCTCAAAAAGTCTAATGAAGATAAAGAAAGAAGAATTATTCGATGCTGGGACAATTGTCAACAAGAGGACTTTTAAGTGAAGAGTCTGTAACAATGCCTGAATCAAAAGTCAAGCACCTTGAGAAAGGAGATACATCTGCAGAAAAAGTTAATGAGTCAGAAAAAAATGAGTAAACCTTCATCATCCTATGATTTAGCTGACCCTCACAGAACATCTGAATTAATGGAAAACAATGAGTCATATCCCACTATCTTATCTTACAACACAGCAGCAACAAATGTAGAATCTAAGGCAAACAGAGTGTTACACTCAGATCAGCTTGGTTTAGACAATAAAACTAGACTAGTTGAAAATGATAAACCAGATCCTACAAGGGTCGAAGATACTACTAAAGATACCGCCGTTTCAAATACCATCATAAGTGATCACTTGGTACATTCAAATGACCCTCTAAGTACTCCTTCGACATCTGGAACTGTACCAAAAGTCCGTCACAAAACTCAGATGTCATCTACAAAGAAAAAGCATAGTAGAACGATCTTGGACAGAGGATCATCCTTTAGTAAATAGGTACTTTCACTGCTATATTACGATGGAACTGTCAGGGACTTGGCACTAAATATGAAGAGCTATTATGTTTGATTAATACCTATAACCCAGTATGCTTAGCGCTACAAGAGACTATGCTAAGTAATAACAAAATTCTTACTCGTAAAGAGATTTTTGCATTCCACTCCCAATTCCCTTTACTTGTAGTTGAGTTGCAAACTCAATTACAAGCTGTAGCTGTTAAAATTAACTTGAAAAAGACATACACAATTTGTTCATTGTATCGCCCTCCTAATAACCCAATACTTGAACGACAGTTAACACACGTGTATGAACAGCTACCTCGACCATTTCTTATATTGGGAGACTTTAATGGTCGACATGAACTTTGGGGTGACATTTCAACAAATCAAAGAGGCAACCTTATCTTATCATCAATAGAAAATTCAGATATGACCCTTTTGGATACTGAAAAACCCACCCATTTTCACATTCAGACCGGTACATTTTCATGCATTGACTTATCTAACACCAGTTCTGATACATTCATAGACTTCAACTGGGAGGTGTTGGATGATCTATATGGTAGTGATCATTTCCCAGTTGTCATCAGAACTGAGAAATATGAGCCAGTATACAGAATGCCTAGGTGGTGTACCAATAAAGCAAATTGGCCCCTTTTCCAAGAACTTATATAACTAGATGCAAAGGATGTGCCAACAGTAGGAGAAGCAGTGTTCAATTTAACAATAATTTTTATGTTTGCAGCAGAAAAAGCAATTCCAAAGACCAGTGGAAAATTGCATTGGAAGCCTGTTCCATGGTGGAATGTTCAATGCAAAATAAGGCACAAAGTCATGAGAGCAGCTTTTACTAGGTACAGAAGACATCGATGAATGCTACTTGATCTCCTTTAAAAAGGCTCGAGCCAAATTCAGATGGCAAATAAAACATGCGAGACGAGAATCATGGGTATTTTTTATGTCGACAATTACCTGGAAAACACCTATCACCAAGAGAAGGACAGTTATTAAGAAAATAGCAGGAAAGTACAATCCTAGTCCCCTCCCTGTTTTAAAAGTCAATTGTGACTTTATAACCGACTCAAAAGCTGTAAGCAATGTTTTTGCTGAACATTTTGCAATGATATCCAGCAGGGATGAAAATTCGCCATTCTACAGGGAGAGAGTGTTAGCAGAGTCGGAAACACTTGGATTTTACTTCTTTTAAATCTGAATCATATAATATGCCTTGTATCATGGAGGAATTTTTATTTGCTCTTAATAACAGTAAAAACACTGCACTTGGACCTGATGAAATTTTATATGAAATGATCAAGAATATCTCAAAGGAAACTAAATTTTCCATTCTTAGTATTATTAATAGAATTTTTAAGGAGAGTGATTACCCTAGTGTTTGGGAAATAGCTACAGTTTTACCCTTTGAAGCTTGGGAAAGATTCATCTGTCCCTACAAGCTATAGACCAATAGCTTTAACATCCTGTTTATGTAAACTTATGGAAAAAATGGTAAATTTTAGGTTGGTATGGTTTTTAGAATCAAAGAAGATTATATCATCATCTCAGTGTGCCTTTCGCTGTATGCATTCTTGCACAGATGTATTGAAACGTTTGGAGAATGCAATTTGTCAGGCATTTGCTTCCAAGCAGCATTATGTGGCGGTTTTCTTTGACCTAGTAAAAGCTTATGATACTACCTGGAGGCATGGAATTATGAAAGTCTTGCATGAAATTGGTGTGTGTGGAGAACTACCACTTTTATTAAAGTAAAAAAAAAAAAACGTTATTTTAAAGTCAGAGTTGGTAGTACTTTGTTTAATTTGAAAGAACAAGAGGAAGGAGTACCACAAGGAAGTGTGTTAAGTGTCACTCGTTTGCCTTAGCCATAAATGGGATAGCCTCAAAAATTCCAAAAGATGTAATATCAACAATGTTTGTTGATGATTTTCTATTTCGTGTGCTGCATCTAAAATGTCTGTTGCAGAGCGAAAACTTCAGTTGGTAGTAAATAAAGGTAATAGTTGGGCAGCTGAGCATGATTTAAAATTTTCCTCTGCCAAAACTGTTGTTATGCATTTCTGCTGTATCAGAAGGGTTCATCCAGACCCAGATCTGTTTTTAAATGGACAGAGACTCGCATGTGTACAGGAAACAAAGTTTTTAGGCCTCATCTTTGATAGCAGGTTAACATGGGAAGCTCGTCTCAGGAACCTCAAAGTTAAATGCATGAAGGCCTTAGATGTGTTAAAAGTCTTAAGTCATACAAATTAGGGGGCTGATAGAAAGCACTTGTTACATGTTTATAAAGCAAGGGTTGCTTCAAAATTGGCATATGGGTCAGAAATCTACTCATCAGCAACTACCAGAAGATTAGATACTTTGAATGCAGTTCACCATGGGGGATTAGAATTGCAACAGGAGCCTTTAGATCCTCCCCAATACCTAGTTTAGTAGTGGATGCAGGTGAACTGCCCCTAGATTTGATAAGGAAATTTGCCCTGTTGAAATATTGGTACCGCATACAGAGAACTCCTGAGTCCTTAGCCTACAATACTGGTTTTAAAGGCAATTTTTGTATTCATGAAAGATACGCTTCATATCCAAAGCCTTTTGGATACAGGGTAAAATGTGCCTTGAGGGTCTCAACGTAATAAAAGGAAAAGTAATTCCAGCAAAATTTTCAAGATTCCCTCCATGGAAGTTGCCCTTTGTGAAATATTGTAAATGGTTTTCTGGTTTCAAGGCAGATTGTTCAGATGATATTCTTAACAGAAATTCCTTTGCCATGCTGAAAAGCATGATAACTCGAGGCAAATCTTTACCGATGGCTCCAAATCCAGTGCAGGCTTTTGGTTTGGAGTGGTATACCCTGACAGTAGTATTTGTGGTGCACTAACAAGTTCTGCTTCTATTTTTACTGCTGAACTTTTTAGCATTTTAACAGCACTAAAAAAATGGTAACTTTAGAAGGAGATAATTTTACTATTTTTAGTGATTCCAAGAGTGCCTTGGAAGCTTTGACATCTTTTAATTCAGTACACCCTGCGGTACTGTAAATAACATAGTGGCTGTTTTTATTAAAACAAAAACAGAAGGCAGTTAATTTCTGCTGGGTTCCTTCACATGTTGGCATTGTTGGAAATGAACGAGCAGATGAACTGGCTAAAGTCTGGTACATCAAAAAATCCAAGTAGTATAGCAATTCCTTGCTCAGACTACATTCCTGAAATTAAAAAGATAGAATCAGTTTGGCAATTTTATTGGACAGTAGAGAGCAATAATAAAATGAGAGAACTTACTAATGTAATCAACCCCTGGCGCTATATGTTAGAAGACCGTCGGAAAGAGACTGCATTATGTAGGTTACGGATCGGCCCCAGACGGATCACTCATGGTTTTTTAATGAACAATGACCCTGAACCATTTTGTGAGGATTGTCTTGTTCCCCTCACTGTAAAACATTTAATAGTGGAATGTCCCAGCTTAATGTCAGTACAGAACAGTCATTTTAACGAAGCTGGAAGAACGGATTTTAAATTGGATGTCATTATAGGAAGAGATTTTAAAGAGGATAGCCTTTTCAGTTACCTTCAAGAAGCAGGTCTTCTTGAAAAAATGTAGGTTAGTTTGGTCATGATGTTTGAGTTTGTGTATATGTGTTAGTTTGTGTTAGTGTATGTCGTTTACTTTTAAGTCTTTTACTTTCTTTATTACCATATATGAAGTTTTAGTACTTTTAATATCTGTTTATGTCACAGAATTGTGTGGAATTTGGAAGTATGTGGAGTGCCTGTGTTGCTTGTACTTTTGTTTACAATTGATTTGAAATAGGTGTATAGGTGGGATGGGTATTTCGTGTATTTTTGGGTTCTCTATAGTTCTCTGACATTTTTATATGTAGCTTTTTAATTTTCTTTTTCCTTTGTAATTCCTTTTAATGATACGGCGTCAATAACCTCGTCGTTGCGACGCCA
>NC_061101.1:42172568-42202568 GCF_015104395.2 Macrobrachium nipponense
AAAGACACTCCTTAAAATCCGGACTTGTAACCAGACATTTTTTTTATAAAGTTCCATGCTGAATTTTCTGTATCCAAGGTTGCTCTCGATAAGATTTGTCAATGCTGAATTTGCACAGAAAGAGCCCAGGCGGAATTGGACAGCGCTGAATCTGAAAACTCTCAATTGTTGACTTGTGTATATATATATATATATATATATACATCACATTTGTAAATGTAAGCAGTAGTTATGCGCAGGTGTCGTTGAACGATAGATGGCTGATATTGGTTCTGTCCTACGTTCTGTAGTTACTCTTCGTGCACTACTCGAAGTACGTAGAATTGTTAAAGAAAGCCACTTCTTGATAAATAATTTTATTTTTGTCTCCATAGCGAGCTTCCGGACTGTACTTCGTCCATTACATCCTATACTAAAATATTTACATTATTTCATGACCAAAACATTGCAAATAAGTAAACGTGGTTAAATATTATTACAATTGTCGTGCACTGTTGATATGGTGGAAGAATGGAAACGGCAGATTCTTATAAGTTATTGTTGTTTTATGTTTATGCATGCAGAAAGTGTCCTAATTACGCAAAATATGTTTTTTTTGAGGGATGTTCTGAAACAGTGGGGGTTAGCTTGACGTTAAATAGAGGCTACCCCAGGGGCGGTTTGCAATGGGTCCAATCCTACATCTTAGTAATGGGACGTTACTTCAAGTTCCCGGGGGCGGCCAATGTTAAACGGGTAATACGTAAACCTGAGGTATATATGCTTATTTGCTTTCTTGCCTATGTTGATGATGACATTTGGCGGACTTTGGTATGAAAAGAACCCTCATTCTTAATACGACCTTTCCCCCTCATTATGGGACCACCTTGACGTGGTGAGGGGGCTCTGGAACCTCAGGAATCTCTTCCCAGGTTCGAACCCAAGAGTCCCATATCAGGTGGAACTATTCTGTAGAGCTGGACCACGGATTCCAGGGGGGGCCCTGGTTCTAGGAATAGAACTCTCGGCATTCTATCCAGTTTGCCCATAATGTGATTAGGATGGAGATAATTGTATTAACATAATACTCTTAGTCCTAGCAAGCGGGTTCTGCTTACACTTGGGCCATACTAATCATGTTATGCCATCCCCTTTTGGGGTAGGGTAGGGATGCGGACATTTGGGTAGTCCTTTCTCACTTGTGCCTTTGGCGGAAGATTTAACTTCGCAAAGGGCTAATGATATTTTTCAAGATTATATATATATATATATATATATATATATATATATATATATATATATATGTATATATATATATATATATATATATATATATATATATATATATATATATATAATTCTCAAAATTTATGAATATTGAAATAAATAATTTGAGTACCCCTGGGCCCCATGATGGAAAAACTAAGGCACAGTTGATGACTATTGGCACGTCACTCCCGAATTTCCTTGGTACTGCCACAAGTAGTGAAAGTACTATAAATGATACAAAGGAACACCGTGTTCCAAGTAAAGCAGCAGAGCCAGTAAACCAAATAGAGTGCATAAATAAAAAAGAAACAAACACCCCCCCCCAAAAATAAAGTGGTAAACTCCAATATCGTAACAATGGAACCATATATGATGAACAATAATTCTGAATTAGAGACAAATAATCCTCCCAACATACAGAAAAATAAAAATCATAATAGACAAGCAACATACATAAAACAAGGACCAAAAAGAAACAAAAATTACCGACTTAATCCCACATTGGTACATTTTGATGACCTCTTTGGACCAGATAACTGGACAAGATTTCTAGTCCTCAAAGCTGACAACAAAATCCCAGCAGCGATACTAGAAAACAAATTACTTAACATATATCCAACACAAGACATGGAATGCAGACACATCAAGGACAATGAATGGCTTATCCAAGTAACCAATAAAAAGCAGTCCACTGCCTTTTTAAGTATAACAGAAATAAATAATATAAAACTAACAATTACAAGCCACGCAACATTGAATTATGTACAGGGTACAGTCATCCTACCAATAGCGAGCAGGAGCGTCCTTCAAAAACAAACTACTGCTAGACTCCTTAAAATTGAGATATAACAATATACTCGATTTCAAGTAGGAAAGACAACAATAAAATTATCAACATTGCCAAATAAAATTTACAGGCCAAAGGACCTACCATTTAAAATAAAAAGTTCTTGGACAAAACACAGAGAAGTTCGTCCTTTTGTTTGTGGCCAAAACCACTACAATGTACACAGTGCTCAAGGTATGGACACACATACAAAAGATGCCGTAATAAGGCAATATGTGCAGTCTGTGCATCAGATGACCATACCACTAATTGGAACTGTAATCAACCAAAATGTATTAATTGTGGACTAGCCCATCACGCGAAATCTAAGGAGTGTCCATTTTACCAATATAACATAGAACTTCAGTTGTTAATAAATAGGACAGGAATGTCAGTCATGGAAGCCAGACTTGAGCTAAAAGTAAGAGGAGTTAATAATCCATCCAAAACCCCCACCTTTTCAAATGTGACTAAAAATCAAGACATCAAGCAGCACAATAACAAGATGATATAAACATAAAAAACTAAATTTCATACCAATAATACTGAAACCCAAAATAAAAGTGATATTACAACGACCAATACCACCACTAACATAGATGATTCAGTTATCCATGGAAAAGAACTTCCAATGGAAGAGGCGTTAAATAATGATAATAATCGAACTGGCAAAAAGAAAAGAATACTGGAACGAACCCCACCTAAGGGGAAAAAAAAAAATAAATATTGAAAATTACAATTAATCCATAGAAACTCCAACTACACCAGGAGAACATTTTAAAAAAGATATTAAACTAACCTCATCACAAGTGGAAATACACAATTACCCTCAATCTCAATCAAACAGCCAATATCTGGACAGTAAAGATCACTCTTTACAATTCCCATCAAATAATACTAATGAAAATTATACCAAAACCAGAAATTTCTATAGCTAGACCAAATACTTCTGAACCAATAATTAACATTACCAAACATGCTTCATCTTGTGGTTGTAATGAATGCTTTGTAAGTACATATAACCAACTAACTACCAAGACAGAGGACACAGTACAAAATTGTACAGACAATTTTACTAAATTAAGGAGATGCCCTTTAACACACCAACATGAGAACGAATCCTGAAATACAAAAAGGAAAGGTTATAAAATAAAAAATAGACTTATTAATATTCAATTATGAAAAACAAACAACTGCAGAATCTAATAACCAACATACAAATGCAACGATTAAAAAACCACAAATAAATTCAAATGCATATAAACTACTAGGCAAAGTAAAATCAGCAATCAATTTACAGAATTTAACACCAATTCCTCCCAATTAATGGTAATATAAAATCATTCAATGGAAATATAAATGGTCTCTTCAACCCGACTAAGTCTGGGTGAATTACAAAGAATCATATGAGACCACAACCCAATGTGCATATGTCTACAACATATAGGAAGTAACCCTACAAATTTCCAACACTATAAAATTGCCTGTTATTCGCCAACTGACGGTCGAAAATTAGGCACAGCCATATACGTTCATAATAGCATTACATATGAACCTTTCGACATACCATCTATGCCATATCAAATAACATCAATTAAACCATATATGCCCGACAAAAGTAAAATCACCTATTTGTACTTTATATAACCAACCGAATTTCAGTGCAAATTTTAGTGATTTTTTTAAACTTATTAGCAAAAGTATACAGGAACCCCTACTTATAGTAGGAGATTTTAATGCACATTATCCATTATGGGTTACTAATAACCCCACTGACACATCCGGAATCAACATAGAAAAAACTATAACGAAACACAACCTGTGTTGTCTCAGTGAAAGTGAAGTTCCAACATATTTTTCAAATACACACCTAACCTTTTCTTCAATTGACATTTCATTATGTTCAAATGATGTAGCCGAGAAATTTGAATGGAAAATCCTAGACGATTCATACACAAGTGACCATTTCCCAATCACTCTGAACTACTTAAGTAATATCAAAATATTGCCACCTACAAGATATAATATTCAAAAAGCTAACTGGGATAAATATTTCCTATACACACGAAACATACCACCATTCCCACACAACGAAGATCACAATATTACATGTGAATCCTTCTCAAACTTCATAATAAATGCTGCAGATAAAAGTATTCCAAAAACCAAATCACATTCCACAAAATTCCGTCCCATGGTGGAACCCAACCTTAACATATATTGGGTGGCAATCTAAACAGACTCAAAACTCGCCTTAAATCACTCAACCAAAATGCCCTAAAATATAAACATATTAAACAAAATAGTTATAACAAACATAACAATTAACCACATTAAACCACTATATAACAAATATACAGCCAAATTTAGAAAAACGGTAATAGCTGAAAAAATCGCATTATGGAAGGAATATGTCTCAAACATATCTTCAAACACATCCACAAGGGATATCTGGCAAAAGATAAGGAAAATCAATGGAAAACATATAAGACCTCCAAGAAGTGCAATACATTTAAATGGAAAAATATACCATGATACTTATGAAATATCAAATATAATTGGAAAACATTTTGAAAACATCAGTGCTTACTCCAGCCTAGATATACATTTTCAAAATATCAGAAAACAAAAAGAAAATATAATACTCAATTTTGAAACTCTTGAAGACCTGGAATATAATTATATTTTTAACATGGATGAACTAGATAATGCCATCAACTCTTGTCATCACTCCGCACCAGGATATGATAAAATATAATTTGAAATGATAGAAAAATTAGCTCCTATAGCTAAATCATATTTATTAAAATTTTATAATAGTATCTGGCTAAAACGTGTCTTTCCTGATAAATGGAAACATGCCATAATAATTCCAATAAATAAACCAGGAAAGGATGCAAGTAATCCATCCAATTATAGACCGATATCCCTAACAAGTTGCCTATGCAAAATCTTAGAAAAAATGGTTAATGCACGATTAATGTATGTAATAACCAAAGAATCCATTTTAACACCAACACAATCTGGTTCAATAGCTGGCAGATCAACCCTAGATCCCTTAACACATTTAGGAGATCCTATCAAAAAAGGCTTTGAAGAAAAAAAATTAACAGTAGCTATATTTTTTTTTATATAGAAAAAGCATACGATACAACATGGAAACATATGCAAACACTCCACTCCAAGGACTAAGAGGCCACTTACCAATATTTATTAAGAACTTTTTAACAAACAGAATTTCAAGTAAGAGTAGAAAATTCCTACTCGGTAACCTATAAACTGGAAGAAGGAATCCCTCAAGGTAGTGTCTTGAGCTGTACATTGTTTGCTTTAGCAATCAATGACATTACTATAAATTTACCAAGTGGTGTAAAAAACAGTTTATAAGTCGATGACTGTTATTTACTATACGAGTAGTTAATTTGAAGAAACATGCTCAGAGAGTTTCTCAGTACTGCCATTTCAAATCTATGTAGTTGGACAAATTCAGTTGGATTTAAATTTTCAACTGATAAAACAAAAGCAGTTGTCTTCTACAAAGACAAAAGATGGATGAAGAACCAAACAATCAAACTTCACCTTTATAGCACTGAAATACAATTTTGTACAAAAATCAAGTATCTAGGAGTGATATTTGATCAACATTTAAATTGTAAAGAGCACATCAAATACATTAAAGCCAAGGGCATCAAAACCCTTGCCATACTAAAATAATTATCACACACAAATTGGGGAGCAAAGCGAGACATTTTATAATGACATATAAGGCAACAGTCTTATCCATTATAGATTACTGCTGTCCAATATATTCATCCGCCTCAGAATCTTCATTAAAAAACTCTCTGATGCAGTGCACCATGAAGGCGTGCGATTTGCATAGGAGCATTCCGATCGTCCCCAACAAGCTCGCTTCTGGTAGAGGCAGGTGTGTTGCCCTTGAAACACCACCGTAATTTGATGATAATACGAAGAGGTCTTTCAGTGCAAGCGGGATCGTCTCCTGTAGCTGACTGCTTTCAAAACTGTAATCCAGTAACAGCAGTTAATAGTTAACTAGCTCTTTCCTAAAAAGAGCTAAATACATAATTAACTTGCATAACATGGATCCAATTTTTCACCCACCAATGGAATTGCCACCACTGTGGATTTTAAATCTAATAAAGATATGTATTAGGGCTTGTGCCTTGTATGATAAGGCGCCCTATGAGGTAATGTTAGACTAGCGATAATCTATACGCTAAGTCGGTTGGTATTGCACTTCCATCTTTAATGGAGTGTCTGGGGTTTTGTAGATCACTTACGAAGTCGGTATTATCTTTACGACGATGTGTTAAACTCATGGTTCGGTGAGGTTCTTGTAGAAAACACAAGGTATAAAATAGTATAATCTTGTATGAAGTTTTACATGATGAAGATCAGGTATGATCGTACAAGTCTTCTATGACGATAGCTTGATCGCTTCTGCCAATGATGATGGCTAATCCTATTCCTCTACATGATAAAGCTTAGGTAAAGAGGTACAGGTCTTCTAATGACGATCACTAACTCTGTTCTCCCTGTCTACCATCTCTGTTACAAGTTATGAAGGAACAGACAGTAGTTCGAACATATGAACATACTATCAGATGACATAGTTTCATACGAACACACAATCAAATGAGACACGCTACAGATCACGTAGGCGGTAGTTGTCTCAAGCAGGGAGCTTGGACTAATGTTTATAAACAATTGAATGACTACAGGTGACGGCATGTTATCTTAGCCTACATATTGTATACGTCATCTTTAGCGTCTCTAGTCTGATCACATTCCTGCAAGCAATCTGGTTGACCTCTTTAGTTTTATTCTTTTATATATATGGACTAACATTCCATATTTTTATTATGTAAACACTTACATCGCTCGGTCAGGCTACCAAAACCAGCTACTGAATATTACTCAAACTTGACTTGCATCTGACTTATAGGAGTGTGATACAGACACTATGTGAAATATATATATATAATAAAGTAATAAAAAATTCATTGTGTACATGAATTGATTCAAGTAATAAAATATAAAACAATGATATTGGTAAATAATAGTGATCACATGATATATATAATGATACAGTTTTTCACTTCATCTCATTAAGATACATATGCTACAGAAAATACTAATGTACTCTGATAATTGCATAGAATGAAGATTAACATGAAAAAAATCATATTTTAACTGATAAAAAAGTTCATATATGAATTGATAACATTATTAATGGTTATGCTGATTGATTCGTTGATTTTTATGCTAAATGTTATATATCTGGATTCATTAATTCATATACTAACTCATATATAAAAACTGCAGATAATGGTAAGATTATAAGGTAACAGATTGATTATAGGCTACCTGATTTGTTTATACATATGTATATGGATTCATATAATTATGATTAATATATGTGCACTTTAAATAGATTCCTATTGCGTACACGCAAAGATATATTTAGATTCTGTTATTTATGATCATTTATATAAGAGATTCCTATTGCGTACACGCAAAGATATTTCGACTCTGTTATTTATGATCAATTATATAAGAGATTCCTATTGCGTACACGCAAAGATATATTTCGACTCTGTTATTTATGATCAATTATATATAGGATACATGATACTTTCTATATATATGGATACATGACCGAGGTTATACTACTTCACTTTTAACTAGCTTTCGAACAACTTTTCGTCCATTACACAGTTCCAGACAACCACCTATAGCCACTGAAACGGCCTTTTTCAATGGTTAAAACAAGGGGAAAATTTTGCCTGGGCGGGTCCAACGTTCCATTTTGCGCTCATACTTATTCTCTGCATCCTAAGCTACACGATTACGTTCGCGATGAATAGATCATCCCAGCACGAGTCCTTCGCCAGCAAAGTAGAGTTGAATATCCTTCGGGTCGTAATTGTCGGAAGTATGGTCCCTTTTGTAGTCGAATTCCGACAGCCGCCGGAGCGTTCCGCATGAAAACGAGATTAACGACGAGATACGGTGTCGGTCGAAGAAGTCCATGAAATTCCTTTCACATTGTAGGCGGTTGTTACTTGACTGTAGTCGTCCGCTGCGACGAACGATTTTTTGAAGTTGCGATGTGAAACTCTCTGTACTGCAGGATACTGTAACCAGGTTCCATTAATCAGCCTGGCAAGTGAAATTTATACTTGTCAACAAGGGCAAAGTAAATTCATACGACATCCAAATACAGGGGAGGGAAGAGAGCCATTTAGACCAGACGTAACCCACATGAATTCGCTGATATTTTGGAATTCAAAAGAATCCGCTGTACAAACTTTTTTATCCATGGCATTAACAATGAGTGAACCTATCCAGGTCTTATGATGACTGTAAAAAATATCCATAATTATAAAAAATAAATAGATATCAATACGAATCTCAAAGAAAATTCGATATTACTGGTAGTAAGTTACTAGACAAAGAAGTGGAAAATGGAGCTATTTGTAAGATTGCCACACAACATAAGAGTCAAAGAGAAGATTAATCATGATTCTATGTGCCCTAACAAAAGTTTCATATTCAATTTTCTCGTGCGCATCCTCTGAGGTTAATTTTTAAAACATTATTAATAGGTAGGAGATGCAACGAAAAAAACCCACTATGTAACTAATTTCTAAATAAACTTTGGTTTTCCAAGAAAATGTGACATTTTCCCATGAATGTTTTACTTGAATTGTAATAGGCTAATGTTGCAAGTAAATATTTCATATTCATATCGTGATACTTCCAAATGTCTATGAGGTTCAGAAAAAAAAATTTAATTCATTTTGTTGTTATAGAAATTCTATTTGCTTATATTGTTCATTATTTTAAAATGATTACAAGTCCTTAACTAATTGCATTACACACACGGATAAGAATATGTTATGTGGCCCGTCATGTGACCTATGAACCACATGTGAAGTTCATGAACTAAGCATTCCTTTCTCCAGTCAATCTGCTTTTGCAAGCAGAGACGACACACAGATGAAGCCTGTGTAAGCAGATTATTGAGGTTAAAGGAACAAATGCTGATACGGCAATGATGGCGTCGTCACTTGGCAGGAGATTGCTCTCAGCCAGCTAGAGTTACGTTACTTGCTGTAAGAGATACGACTTTAGTATTTTCAAATGATATTTTAGTGTTTTAATTCTCCACCCGCATGAGAAGAATGTCTGAAAAAAAAAAAAAAAACAAAAAAAAAAAAAAAAAAAAAAACAACAGTACCAAAATTGAACAATATATTAGTTTCATGTTGGCATTATGTAAAATAAATATTCCTTATTCAAACTATATGAAAAAGGTTTCCATACAAATTCTATATATATTATTAGCCCTGTATAAGATTCATATAGGATTATTTCATAGATAACATTTTCACTTCTAGACTTCCTGACTTTAAAATCTCTTTTATTTTATTTTATTTATTTATTTATTATTAGTTTATTTATTTATTATTTATTTAATTTTTTTTTTCATTGACTACGAATATAAATCACCGGGACAGACAATATGTCAGTAGGTTTTTGGATATGTGTTTGAACTTTTAGCTTATTGTCATTACTAAAGCGTTAAGTTAGAGTTCAAATCTTTACGCATATATATTTAGATATTTAATTAACCTATGGTTACGTTTTGCTTATTGATTTTATCGTGATTCCTTTTTTATTATAATTTGTAACCCTTCCGACTTCTTACGGAGTGTATTATATTGACTCCACTTGTATCCATATTTATCTTATTTTTTATATTTATTTATTTATATATTTTTTTTATATATATTTGATAAATTAATGGTTGGCTTGAATATGTGGAAAAGTGTTCTAGCGGCGTACCGTATAAGGCTACTTGCGGCATCAATTCTATAGATACAAGATATAAATGATAAACGTATTTAAAACCGCGAGAACCGCTATAATCCAGTTCGGATCCAACATCACGAGTTGTAACTCGTAAGACATTGACACTTCCTATTTAATTATCCGTTATTCTACCAAACCGATTGACTCTGGGTGATAAAATATATTAGGTTGGTCTTAATGGAAAGGAATTCACACAAACGTGTTAAGGCGATTATATTGATTTACACCACCCGAGTCACAGATTATTATGTGTTGAATTCCATATTTACTGATTTAGCACTCATAAATATTCCTAACGCACTCAATTGCGGTGTTTTGTTTTTTAGTGCTATTAATTCTATATAACGTGTCAAGGAAAAAAACAAACTATTAACACTTAAAAGAAGTGTTATTCCCCCTCTGTTCAGACTCGTAATTCTGTTAATAATTCTACGTATATTCTTTCAAGGATTGATTTGGCACAGGATAGCTTCTAAACTGACAGGTGTCTTAGTGTGTCCCTTGTCTTCATGACACGTGTTACAATCAGTTATGTGCTTTTTATATCTGTAAGCATTGTAGGCAGTAAAATAGTGATTTGGCTTTCTGTGACATAGTAGGGAACCCTGGATGACGGAATGCAACCAGTTTATGACGATTGGTATGAAAGAGATTATTACTAATACCTGGTCGTTAGTCATCTGCTGTGTTCTTCGGGTTTACCTCGTCACAGACCTACATATATATTACATTTGATTACATTATTCTGATACACATACTTTAAATATACTTTTGCTTTAGGGTTTCTGCTCGAAGTGTGTATTGTTTTTGCTTAGCCGCTGACCCCTGTTTCCGTTTCGAAGTGTTTATTGTTTGGGTTATGTCTGTTGACCGCTTGCTTTGTTCATTTGGTAACAGTTCTGCGCTCCGACACCCAGATATTCAATGCTCGCGATCTCTTGGGTTAAGGAATTTTCTTGTTTAGATACGGTTTTAACAATAGGTACGGATGTTTCTATATCTTTTAGTCCAATTAATGGTTCTTTGCTGTATGGTGCGGGATTGCGGGATAATGCGTCAGCTATGATAATTGCTTTCCCAGGTAGATATCTTAACTTGGCTCCAAAGACCTGAATGATCATTTGTCACCGAGTTCCTTTTGGACTGTGATTAAAGCCTTTGAAAACTCGGTAAAGGACTCATGTTCAGTAAGGACTTTATCAGGATAGCCATAGATTATGAACTTAAAATGTACTAGTGTTAAAGATACCTAGCCCTTCCTTGCCTATTACTGCATATTTACTTTCAGAGGGCTTTAGTTTACGTGAATAAAAAGCTATAGGAAGAACTGTTTATCATATGACTGAAGTAATACCCTCTTACCCCTTGGTCTGAGGCGTCTGTTTGCAATAAAAAAAAAAATTCCTTATTTAAATCAGGGATTTTTAAGTTAGGTAAGCTGCATTATTCCGCTTTTAAGATATCGAACGCCTGTTAATGCTTTTCAGAACCATAATAAATCTACGCTCTTCTTCGTAAGATCTGTTAAAGGAGCTGTCCATGATTGAAGAGTTACATATTTACATACGATTGTAATACCCACTACAGCGCAAAAGTGCTGTATCCCCCTTTTACGTTAATAAGTACCGGAAAGTTATGAATAGCCGACACCTTACCATGGACTACTTTTAAGACCTTGACCAGACACATAAAACCTAGATAAACATGTTCGGTTTTAAAAAACTCACATTTAGATATTTTACTCTGAGATTATTTGTCTTTGTCTCTGTAGCACTAGCTCTACTTTATGTGAATGTACTTCTAAGGTATTAGAAAAGATTACAAGATCATCCATATAGGCATGTAGGTTATCCCCTAAAAGTCTCCAAACACTATATTGTAATTGGGGCCGCAACGTAAGCCGGAGGCATACGTATTGATAAATGTCCCCTGAGTGTGCTGAAAACGGAGTATGAGGTACAATCACTTAGTAATGGTATCAGGTAAAAGCCTTTAAGTAAGTCCAAGTTGGTGAAAAAAATTTATTCTAACCTAACAGAGATAAGATGTCGTCGGTACATCGCACTGGAAACTATCGGGAAGTCGTTTCCTTGTTTTTAAGCGACAGAATCTACGCAGATACGCCAGTCCGATCTTTTATGGCTGACGTTTGAGGGAAAAACTTATATGGGCTTATTTGATTTCCTAATGACTCCTATTACTAACATATTTCAACTTCGTCATTTATCTCTATTTTGAAATTTCATTGGGGTTCTACACGAAGGTACGTATATAGCTTTATGTTTGTCCTTAGACCGTATTTTGTTTTCAATGACATCCGTTTTTTCTCCCAGAGATCACTCGCTAGTGGAGAAAAACTTCCTGGTATTCAGGTAGAAGATAAAAAAAATTCTGCTGAATCACCTGCTTGAATGACTTTACGGATATTACTTTAGATAGATTATCAGAGAGATTCATCCACGACTGGTTGGGCGTGATTAAAAAACTAGCAACAATAAAAAATGCGATATTTATAACTTCCGTATCCACGATATGTATACTTTTAGGGCTTTGTTCGCGGAAATCGTTATATTTCAGAGTGTCGGGAAGGATTAAAAATTTCATTTCCCAGCAAAGTCTTTTTACAGCGCACTAAGACATTCGAGGGTGCATGCTTCTCGAGATTTTTGCGTGCAAAGTACGACTGCGGTTGTGGGAGAATTCTGTTGGGTCATTTGCAACAATGTTTACGATTTATGAGACAAATGTATAGTTCCTTTATATAAGTTATTATTTGATTAACTGTCTCATTTTTGTTCAAACGGATTTTAATATGTTTGAAGGTTTATAGGATTTTCCTTTGATAAACACGCCTTATTTTGCAGGATGTAAGATAATATTTGGTATACCCTAGATGGATCTTACAATTACACTACATACAGATCAACGTTTTTTTATAACTATAGAGGTATCTGTAAGCGCTCGCTTATCCGGACTTCTCATTAGGGAAGTTCGAACAACAGACAGTGAGTCCGTAAATACAGGATAATACGTGTACTAAAGAATAAAACTAGATATTCTAATTTTTTTTACGGCGCGTAACGTCGGGCTGAATCCACCAGTAAATTTATTATAACTTAATGTATTAAAATTAACGCAAAACCTGCTCTGATTACTTATACGGTCGTGTGTTTCATAGGAAAAATCCTTTTTAATTCAAAAAGATATTGGTATGAACCACATCGCTTTTCCCCACTCTGCTAGAGTCGCTTATTGTGTGGAATTTGCTTTGCTTTGAACACTTCGGCAGTTTTTCGACTGACCTTGACCGCTTGAACTAGGTGACACAGTCACCGAGTTTGCTTTGTTTTGATTGTTTTGGTCTGAACGGGCTACTGTTTCTATTTCTTTTTGTAAATAATTAGGATCCTTCTCTTTATTACCATCGGCAACGTATTGTGTGTTTTTAGTATTATGTTGCTGGTTACGTATAAAGCAATGAATGACGAACTATTAGGAACTGAGCGATTACTAATAAGACAAGTTATCTCTACTGTATTCAATATTAACTGTTTGTACTTCATTCTTTGCTAAAATTTGAAATAGTGAGGGATCCTGGTCAGCGCATTTAGCCTGATGAAGTTTTTACAGACATGTTATTCCTTGCAATCCAACCATCTTTTTTAAAGTTGAGTTGAGTCATTGAGGTTCGATATTTTATATAACTCAAAAAAACTCAAGGCTAAAACTGCGATCGGGACTTTGCAAAGGAGCATTTATTGTCATGACCCGAAATAGTGTTACCTCTAATTTATATAGATTTGTACGGGTGTTCCACTTGTTTTTGTGTGTTTTCTAATCACTTACGGTGCTTAACGACCCTATCCATGCATCTGTATAAATACAGACGTCCACTGCGTAAACGCATATTCACTGTTTAATATGATTTGTTACGTAAGGGATTAATAATCACCCAAAATGATAAAAGTTACATAGTATATGATTATGATATTTCAGTAGAACTTCTGGAAAACAGACACTCAAAGATAAAAACTCCGCAGTAGCGAAATCTCAATGATGTAGATAATTTCTGTAAAAAAGTAAGATTAAAGAAATGTCTCGTAACTTCAGCCACAGGAATAACGAAATTCGACCTGCAAAGGAAACACTCAAAGTTACTCCAAATGAATAAAAAATTGTACTTAGCTTGCTTTTGTGGGAAGTCACGGTGTTCCGATAACGACACACGGCCTTGGTCCTCCTTCTCTATTTAGCGGACGACCTGGTTTGGCTTTCAGTTTCCCCCGTGCGCGTTGTTTCGATGATTCGAGCCCTTGAAAATCGATGCTGCAGACGCGTTCGGTTTGTTTCTTGCAGTGCCGGAAACGCTCACTAACGATGTTTTCTTGAATGATTCTAATGAGAGACGAAGCTTCCGTTGCCGTAGGAAAAGGACACGTCGGTTTTGTTTCTTGAAGTTATTCACTAACGATGATACTAAGTTGCTTGACGAATCTTGTTTTTGTTTTCTGAAGTCGCTCACTAACGATGATACTAGGTTGCTTGACGAATCTGCTGCTTCCGTCGTCGTTGACTTCTTATGATACATGAATTATTATTCTGGTTTTTTCTTCGTAGGACGTTGTAGAGTTCTTCTGGTCCGCTGGCCACCAATATTAGGGCTTGTGCCTTGTATGATAAGGCGCCCTATGAGGTAATGTTAGACTAGCGATAATCTATACGCTAAGTCGGTTGGTATTGCACTTCCATCTTTAATGGAGTGTCTGGGGTTTTGTAGATCACTTACGAAGTCGGTATTATCTTTACGACGATGTGTTAAACTCATGGTTCGGTGAGGTTCTTGTAGAAAACACAAGGTATAAAAAATAGTATAATCTTCTGAAGTTTTACATGATGAAGATCAGGTATGATCGTACAAGTCTTCTATGACGATAGCTTGATCGCTTCTGCCAATGATGATGGCTAATCCTATTCCTCTACATGATAAAGCTTAGGTAAAGAGGTACAGGTCTTCTAATGACGATCACTAACTCTGTTCTCCCTGTCCTACCATCTCTGTTACAAGTTATGAAGGAACAGACAGTAGTTCGAACTATGAACATACTATCAGATGACATAGTTCATACGAACACACAATCAAATGAGACACGCTACAGATCACGTAGCGGTAGTTGTCTCAAGCAGGGAGCCTTGGACTAATGTTTATAAACAATTGAATGACTACAGGTGACGGCATGTTATCTTAGCCTACATATTGATACGTCATCTTTAGCGTCTCTAGTCCTGATCACATTCCTGCAAGCAATCTTGGTTGACCTCTTTAGTTTTATTCTTTTATATATATGGACTAACATTCCATATTTTTATTATGTAAACACTACATATGTACCTCCCTGTCTTACCTACTCAAAAAGCAAATGACAAGTACAGAAATGTACCGCCAACATGCTTTGGAGCACATTAGAAGAAAAGGAAACACATTTATGGTATATACAGACGGCTCCAAAAATAATGTTGGAGTAGGAGCATCTGCATATTCGAAAATATGTTAATGAAAAAAAGCCTACCTTTAATATCATCAGTATTTCTGCTAAAGGCACAGCCATACAGATGGCTCTTGATATGATATCTGAGGCAAGGCAAGAGTGTCTGTTATTTTCAGTTGATCTCCGTAGCGCTATAGATGCTATAAGACAGTATAAATCAGTAAACCAGATAGTGCAGGAAATACAAATAAAAATTTATCAACTCTTTCCAATCAGGATTATCAATAGAAATATGTTGGATCCCAGCACACGTGGGAATAAAAGGAATGAAAAATGAAAATGCAGCTCAGCTGCCAAATCAGCCTCACCTATCCCTCCAACAATTACACATGCCCCAGTGTCAGACTGGATAACATCTGGTAACCTTGATTTACCAGGATTGGAAAAGAGAATGGACCTGCAGTGCCAACAACAAATAAACTTAAAAACATAAAAACTGAAGTGTATGCATGGAGGACATCCTCACTGGAAGAAAGATCAAAAGAGGTGATCCTAACAAGGCTCCGTATAGGACACACAAAATTCACGCATGGTCACTTAATGTCAACACCACATGCTGACCCAATAAAGTGTAACAGATGTCAAACACCCATGACAGTACAGCATTTGCTTGTTGAGTGCCCAAATTGGACCCAGCAAAGATCTATTTATCTACGAAATTCAAAAATGAAAAGTATTCTTGCTGAAAGCAAAGATTTTTCATTTAATAACATCACAAATTTTTTAAATAAGACCGGTTTCTCAAATAAAGTAATTTTTTTTTCTTCTTCTCAGGATTAATTCTTGAGAACCAGCCCGAGAAGAGTCTACTTGAGACTCAGAGGTCTGGAAAAACTAAGCCCCATTAATAATAATAATAATAATAATACGACCTTTCATGTGTGAAATGAAAAAGTCAGTTGATGAAGTAAGGAAATTATTTGCTCAGTGCGAGCATCATACGTCTGTCTGTTTTGATATGGTTCGATCATGTGGAAAGATTGGAGGAGGATAGGTGGGTGAAAAGAGAATGCAATTTGGAGGTGCTGCAAGGGGTGAGGAGAGGAGAACCTAAACAGGGAAGGATAGAAAGTATTGAAAAGGAAGGGATTCCGTTATCAGGAAGCAAAGGAGACTATTCCAGGCAGAGATGAAAGGGACCGTTTGTGTGTCGGGGTTTCGACAAGATATGACCCGATCCTACCTTAGTAGCATTTGCTTTTTATTTTGGCAGTTGCAACAAAATCACAAAAGAACCCATTGATGAAAGGTGTCTTGATACCAGTTGTTGCGCTGTAGGCTTTGCTTTAAGCTTGGCAGCATCCATTCGGCCCCTAGCTGCAACCCTGTTCATTCCTTTTACTATCCATCATAGTCTTTCCTTCCATCTTACTTTACTCCCTTTTCTAAAAATGGTTTCATAGTGCAACTGTGAGGTTTTCCTCCTGTTACACCTTGCAAACCTTTTACTCTCAATTTCCCTTTCAGCACTGAATGACCTATGGTCTGCATCTTACGATCCAATCCAATCTTGTTACCAAGTAAAATATTTCAAACATACTTCAAGTATCACCTTATTTGCAAACCGCTTTGCAATTTTGTTAGCTGTGATAAAAAAAAAACTTATATACATGTATATACATCGAATTCACTAGTAAGCTCCCTCTTGATTTGAGACTGCCTTGACGGAGTTACGCATTTCCAACCTATGGTTGAAACTGCGTAGCGGGCAAGAGGCTTTCGAACTGGGAGAATTATCTCCTAGTTTGAATCTAAATGTCTCAATTTTTCTCTTACTTGATCATCTTCCAATCTCTTAATTTCTCTCGCTCAGTTGCTCCCCCTAGCTGTCCCTCCTCCTCCTTCACTAAAACCCTCGTGCAGGTTATGGTAGGAGCTGGGTCTCTGAACTTAGGTTTTACCTTGATCCAAATGGCAGGGACTATAGTGGTTTGGTCCGCCGCTCGAATATGTTTGGACCCCCTGAGGATATTGATGTGATTCCACATCAATATTTATTGGGGCGGGACTACATGTGGGGTACTTGCCTACGGAATCCGGGGAGGTATAGTCTCCACGGTAGAACTCTCGGCAATTTTATCCGGATTGCCCTCTAAAATAACATGAGTGGGGATGATTGCATACTAGCTATGCCCTCAGTCCTATCAAGCGGGTTTTGCTTACACTTGAGCCAATCATGTTATGATAGAGCCATCCCTTTGGGGTAGGGTAGGGAGTGGACATATGGGAGTTGGTCTCTGCTATGTGTCTTTGGTGAGGGGGAAGTCTTTGAGAGGAGACCCAATTTTCCCATGACTTGTAGTTGGTTTCTCTCTAATTTCAAAAAAAAATGAAAAATGGAAATTGACTTTGGAACTCAGTCCCCCGGAAAATGTGACCCCATGACACTAAATTCCCATTTGACCCTGGAAACGAACAAGGACACCCTTTTGACACTTCAACCCAAAAATATAGCAACTATGGAGCCTTTTACTAGGCCAAAAAGATTTGTCAAAAGAAAATTCCAGCCTAGCCCTTCTCTAGCTTTATTTGAATCACTTTTTGGAAAAGACAGTTGGACAAGATTTTTGACAATAGAAAGTGAAAAGAAAATTTCAATTTAAAATTAGAAAATTATTTACTGCCAGAATACCCAACAGAAAACATGAAATTCCGTCAACACAAACAAATACATGGATAGTGGAAACCAACTACTAAAGCCCAGTCAGAAAATTACTTACAAATTACGAACATAGATAACACACAAATAAAAGTCACCAAACATAATAAACTTAATAGTATTTATGGTACGATAATCCTGCCAAATAATGACGACGAATTAATAGATAAGAATATGTTGATGGACTCGCTCAAGAAAAGATACAAAAATATTGAAGAATGTGACATCTATGATATCCCAAGTAGGAAAAATTCAAAAATAAAAATACAAATAGCTAAATTGAAATTTGAAGGAAATGAACTCCCTTTAACTATTAAAGTATTAGGGCAGACGAGAGAGATAAGGCCATATATCCCTAAACCACTACAATGCAAATCATGTAGTAAATATGGCCATTCAAATAAAATTTGTAGAGAAGTTCCAAGATGTGCATGTTGTGGATCATACAACCACACAACAAAATGGGACTGTGAAAACCCAATTTGCATAAATTGTGGTCAGAATCACCACTCAAGATCAAGGAATGTGCATATTACTTATACAATACTGAACTAAAAATCTTACAAGAAAGAAGTGGAATGTCAATAAGAGAAGCGAAGATAGAACTAAAAGTAAGAGGTTTACAAGACCCAGCAAGGAAAAACACATAGAGGTAGTATAAATAAAGAAACGCAAAACCAAATTCCTACAAAATTGCACAGTATAAATCAAACTGATAATACACATAATATAAAGGCCCAAAATTCAAGTTTAGAAGCTACAGAACATATCAGCAACAAAAATTTAGATAATATATTACCAACACCAGAAATGCAAGAAGACATGATGAATTTGGAGGACAAGCAAAATACAAGAGCTAAGTCAAAAGACAAAAAAAGACTACTTGAAACAACCCCACCCAAATCCAAAAAAGAAATTAAACAATCAGTAAGACCCAAAATCTATATGGAAAAAAATGAATACCGAGAAGACAAAGTCAACGAAAATTGCTTACAAACAAAAAATTAAAAAAGAGAAACCCAAGTAAAAGAGAAAGTTAAAACATCAGATAAAATTGAAGAAAGTATTGAAATAGAACCCAAGATCAAAAGCCATTTAAATGCACCTCTAATTAAAAGAACATCTGAGAATCTTCAGCCAATAAAGAAAACAATGGCAGAAATACATCACCCACCAAAAGCAGAACAAAGTACAGCAAAATTATACAACTTCAATAAAATTCAAAGTTCAGGAAAACAAATAAAGATATTAAAACAAAACCCAAAACCTTTTTAAAATGTCTATTTTACAGTGGAATATTAGAGGATACGTATCAAATAATGAAAACTTAAAATCATTAATTAGAGAATGTAATGCAAATATCATTTGCTTACAGGAAACTAAAATAGGTAACAATGTTCTTGATGCTGGCATAAATTATAATGTGTGGAAATCAACACAAATTTTAAATGACAACAGCCAAGGAGGAACTGCAATCATAACGCATTCTTCAATCAAATGCAAACCTGTTAGGATTAACTCAATAATACAGGCATGTGCAGTTCAAGTATTCCTGGAAAAAAAAAATAACAATATGCTCAATATACATGGAACCGTCTTTAGAAAGTCGATTAATAGATCATCTTGGAAATAATAGACCATTACAAGTGGAAGATTTAGAAAATATAATAGAACAATTACCAAAACCTTACTTATTAGTAGGTGACTTCAACGCCAAATATCCCATGTGGGGAAGTACATCATCTGACAGGAGAGGAAACACTGTCCTAGATTTTATAGATGATAAAAATTTGATTATTTTAAATGATGGTTCTCCAACAAGATTTGATGTTTATCATAATAGCACATCTGCAATAGACATCACTTTATGTTCCCCAGAAATTGCCACAGATTTCAGTTGGAAAGTAAATAATAATTTATTTGGGAGCGACCACTGGCCAATAAAAATTGAGCAAAAAAATAATTCGAATATAAGATATATACCGAAGAGGAAAATGGAGGAAGCAAATTGGAATTTATATAAAGAGAAAACGGTGATTAACAAAAAACTATCTGAATTTACAAACCACATAGATGCTTATGAACATCTAGTAAAAACAATAGATGATAAAGCAAATGAAACTATTCCAGTTACCTTAGGCAATCCGACTAGACCACTGGTACCCTGGTGGAATGAGGAATGTAAAGCAGCAAGGAAGATAACTAGAACATGCTTTAGAAGATACCTGAGACATAAATGTGATGCCAATAGATTGCATATTTGAGAGCTAAAGCAAAGCAGAAAAGAATAATCAAGATAGCCAAAAGAAATTCATGGAAAAAATATATTAATAATATAAATTCTAAAACTCAAGACAAAGAAATCTGGAAGAAAATTAATAAACTGCAGGGTAGATATCGGCCAGAACCATTACCTACATTAAAAGTAGAAAACAACTATATTTCAAACCCCAAACTAGTAGCAAATGAATTAGGTAAATGCTTCGCCAAAACATCTAGTATCTCGAATTATACAAAGAAATTCCAATTAAAAATAAAAAATTATGTCCAATACCAATAAAGTCTAATAATCAGGAAATCTATAATCTTCCTTTCACCATGGAAGAACTGGAAATTGTCCTGAAACTTGCAAGTCCAACAGCTCCAGGGGAAGACAACATTAGATATGAAATGATAAAAATCTACCAGATGAAAGTAAAACCTTTTTATTAGAAATTTCAAATGAATTATGGCACTCTCACAGCATGCCTAAAACCTGGAAAAAATCATTAATCATACCAGGCTTAAAACCAGGAAAAGACCCAGAGTCACCAAGCAGCTATAGGCCAATAGCCCTTACTAGTTGTCTAAGTAAGATATTTGAAAAAATGGTGAATAACAGATTAATATGGGTATTAGAAAATAACAGCTATTGTCAAACAGACAGTTTGGATTCAGGAAAAATAAAAGTACCATAGATCCCCTCTTAATGATTACAAGAGAGATACAAAATGCAATGGTCGGTAAAAAACAAACAATAGGAGTGTTTTTTGATTTAGAGAAGGCATATGATACCACCTGGAGGGGAGGGATTTTTAAAAAATTGATAGAATGGGAATATGGAGGCAATTTATATGAATATATTAGGGAATTCCTATCTGAAAGATATATAAAAGTCAAAGTGGGGGCAGAAATCTCTGAATCATTTATCCAGGAGGAAGGAATCCCCCAAGGTAGTGTACTAAGCGTGGCATTGTTTGCTACAGCAATAAATGAGATAATGGGAATGATCCCACCAGGAGTCCAAGGATCCCTTTTTGTAGATGACTTCGTCATATATAGTAGCGGTGAAAAAAGCGCTGGACATAACCAACAGATTGCAAGCAGCCATAAATAGGATAAAAAACTGGGCCGATAACAAGGGTTTTAATTTTCACCGCAAAAAACAAAAGCAGTCAGATTTACTAGATCAAGAAAACAGGAATTAATTCCTACTTTATTCATAAATAATGATATAATTGAATATTATGATGAGATTAAATTCTTCGGGGTAATACTTTGATAAAAAACTTACATTTAAAGAAGATATAGAACAAACTGACGATAAAAGTGAGAAAATCCTTAAATATAATAAAAGTAATTGCGCATAATGACTGGGTGTTGATAGAACCTCTCTGATAAAAGTATATAAGGCTATTTGTCTAAGTAAACTTGATTATGCATGTCAGGTATATGGTAGTGCTTCTAAAACCCTATTAACAAAACTGGATGTCATACATAACATGGGTATTAGACTATGCACTGGAGCCTACAGAACTTCCCCCGTGGAAAGTCTGTATGTAGAAGCAGGAATAGATCCCCTGAAAGTACGAAGAGAAGAAATGGTATTAAAATATATAGCTAAAATAAATAACCTTAATGATAATCCAAACACCAAATGTATGAAGAACATAACAAATAATTATGACAATAAACCAAGAGCCTCTAAACCACTGGAGAATAGATTAAAACCTGATATAGAACATCTAAAATTAGGAACAAGTAGCATATCAAAAATAAACCACCCTAAAATACCTCCGTGGAGACATGCTAAAATAGAATCTGTGAAAAATCATTTAATAAGAAGGTAACAGATGCACAATTAAGGAGTGAATTTCTGTCACACCAGGAAAAACATAAACATGACATTAGTATTTATACAGATGGTTCCAAGTCGAAGGAGGGTGTAGGCTATGCTGTAGTAACAAAAATATAAAAAATAAAAAAAAGGGAAAAAATCCCCAAAATATGCTCGATATTCACTGCAGAAATAAATGCTATATTAGAGGCTATAAAACATACCTTTATGGTGGGAAAGGCAAACGATACCATTGTAATATACACGGATTCTTACAGTGCTTTAGAAGCGCTAAGACAATACACAGTTTCTCATCCCGTAATTGAAGAAATAAGGGGAGTGGATTGATATAATAGTAAAACGGAAATCTATAAATATAAAAACTATGTTGGGTCCCTTCCCATGTGGGCATAAAGGGTAATGAAGAGGTGGATAAAGAAGCCAAAAAGGCAGTAAAAAAGGAGTCTATCAAAAAAATACAAATACCTTACAATGACATTAAAACAACAATAAATGAATACTGTCAATCAAAATGGGAAAAAGAATGGCTAGAATTGAATCATAAATTAAAGCATATTAAACAATCTGTAAAACCTTGGAATAGACAACAATATCAAAGAAGGGAAAATGTCATATTAACAAGATTAAGAATAGGACATACATACTTAACACACAAATACTTGATGTTGCAAGGTGAGGAAAGACAGGTGCTACTGTGATCATTGCCGTACTCTGGTCACAGTCCGTCATCTACTAACTAAATGCAATAAATTCGAAAGGAAACGAAGATCTAACAACATATATAACATACCACTTGAAGAACTATTGGGAGAAAATGCCCAACTTCAAAATATAATAAATTTTCTCAAAGAAATAAACCTGCTTTATATGATATAACACGTCTTATAATTTCATAGTTATACAGTAAGCGCTGAATGGCCTTTGCTGCCCCAGTGCTTGGTGTTACACCTAAACTTTATAAAACCAACCAACCAACCAACCTAGTAAGCTCGTCTTGTAAGATTAGGTATTACACTGTCTATAGTAGACCAGTAGGGCGCTCAAATGAAGGCGATAATTCGCGGAGCTTCAAGTTAAACCTTCAAAGGGTTAACTTCATACAAATTTGAATTTATTATATTTATTTAAAAATATTCAATGGGATGAAATCTAAGAATCAAAGGTTTTATCTGACGAAAGAATTTTCATTTATCTTCAAAACTTTTGGGGTAGATTTGTATTTGAATAGCGTTGCGGCCGGGCCGCCAGAAATGCAATAGTTAAAACATCATTTAAATGTGAATTTATGATATTTCAAAAATAAATCTTGTATGGGATGAAATTTACAGATATAAGGTTCTATTTGCCGAAAAAAAATTTATTTTAGCATTTGAATAGCGTTAGGGCCGGCCGTCAGAAATGAGCCTGTTTCCGGTAAGACTTCGCTTCTCTCGCAATCATTTTTTGGCTACCTGCTGTATTATACTTTTTATTGGGAACCAGGCTTTTCGCCTTTTCTCCTTTTCTGTTATTGCCAGGAAATCCAGATCTTCCCCCAAAGGAAGAATAACTGTATTAGGAATGCATTCTAATATGTGACAATTATGAATTGTTCTCCATTTTGTGTTGAGCTGAAAATCAACACAGGGAATTGTGAGACCATAATTGTGACTAAAAGAACGTCTTCTGGACACTGAATTCGTAGCGTTTGCTACTTGCATATGCGTCAGTAACCTCGATTTTACCGTTTTAAACATCGATCATTAGGGTATCTATTTTGAAGTCATTTACATAATTTACATTAAACTCATTACTTATATCGTTTCCATTAAACTCATTATTAATATTTCCATTTTCAGTTTGTCATCATAGCGCTGAATGTCTCTCGGGTCCCAGTGTTTGGCTTTATGCCTAAACCACAATGTCCAGTAACCTAGCAGTGGTTAATCTGACAGTGTAGATTCATAAGTTTACGATTAATAATGTGCTTTGTGTGTGTGTATATATATATATATTATATATATATATATATATATATATATGTATATATATGTATGTATGTGTGTGTGTGTGTGTGTGTGTGTGTAGTACAAGGTTAAATCCTAGTTTCAGAATTAAGATAATTGTAAGATATTTAAATATTTTATTAAACTCTTACATAATACCTCCAAACCAAGCTTCAAATACAAAAGAGTCAAAGTATTTTGGGACATACTTTTAGACCTATTACCTCAGTTAATTAAGTTTTATCTTAACTGTCCTATATAGTTAATCGGACTTAATAGAGTGTAATCCCTGACCAAAATTACATTCAGGTTGTTATTATTATTATTATGGTTTATGTTTATGCATGCAGAAAGTGTCCTAATACGCAAAATATGTTTTGATGGGGTGTTCTGAAACAGTGGGTGTTAGCTTGACGTTAAATGGGAACGTTATTTCAAGTTCCCGGGGGCGGCAAATGTTAAACAGGGGTAGTAAACATGTAAACCTAAGGTATATATGCCTATTTGCTTTCTAGCCTATGTTGATGGTGACATTTGGCGAATTTCGTTCTGAAAAGAAGCCTCATTCTTAATTGTGAAATGAAAAAGTCAGTTGATGAAGTAAGGAGATTATTTGCTCAGTGCGAGCATCATACGTCTGTCTGGAGAATTGGACAGCCTGTTTGTTTGAAGAGAAGCCTCATGCTCAGTACGTCTTTTTATTTGTAAACTGGAATAAAAAGTTGAAGTAAGGAAATGATCCTTTCAATTCCTTTTACTGTACCTTCGTTCATATTCTCTTCCTTCCATCTTACTCACCACCTTTCCTAACAAATGATTCATAGTGCAACTGCGAGATTTTCTCCAGTTACACCTTTCAAACCCTTTTAATGTCAATTTCCCTTCCAGCGCTGAATGACCTCATAGGTCCCAGCGTTCTATGCTCACAATGTGAACATCATATTCTGTCTGAGTGTTTTGTTTGCCTGATGTATATGTCTATGTCTGTGCCGTCCCATTTCTTTTATGTAGTTCGAGCTAAGGAGAAAATATCACTGTACCAATTAACACTTCAGATACAGCCATTGGTCTCCACCTCCTATTTTTTTTATTATCAATACTTTTTTTCTTTAGGAAAGGGCGACAAGCATTGTTCACTCTAGTTCTGAAATATCATCTGAGCGTTTTTCCTGTCTTCTTTTCAAACTCTCTCTCTCTCTCTCTCTCTCTCTCTCTCTCTCTCTCTCTCTCTCTCTCTCTCTCTCTCTCAGCAGCCCTATTTTTCATCCGCTTGATTTGGCACAGGACTGAAAATGGACATGAATTCTGTACAACGAGCATGACGTCCTGGATAAAATGTCGCTTTTTATATCTCTTGATAAAAGGGTCGAAATGGGAAGAGCAAAGTTGCGGAAGTTGAGCGTTGGGAAAGCAAAGACTTATGATTCACTGGGCTTCTTTCAGCGGATATATATGATATATATATATATATATATATATATATATATTATATATATATATATATATATATATATATATATAGATACTACGAATTCTTACCACATCGCCGTGATTCATAGACATGCATTAAGCTACAATTGCCCTTTAATATCCAATTCGCTATAGCTCGGAATTAATATATCATATATGTTAATTCCGAGGTAGAGCGAATTGGATATTATTGGACAATTGTAGCTTATTGCTATATATATATATATATATTATATATAATATATATATATAAATATATCTATCTATATATAAAATAATATATATATATCATGTGTTATCACACTATATAATTCATTATAAATTTTGAATCTCAATCCTATAAATCCTAATTTCCACTAAACTCGGTGATACATAAAAACCCAGAAGAATTCCGGTCACAGTCGATTTATTTAGTTTTCTATAAAAGAAAACTATAAATATCGACTTTTGCTGTCCGTCCTCAGATCTTCAAAACTGCTGAGGCTAGAGGGCTGCAAATTGGGTTGCTGAGCATCCACCTTCCATTCATGAAACATACCAAATTGCGGCCCTCTAGCCTTTAGCCATGAATCGTGCGTCTGGCACCCCAAGCCGAGTCCAACTCTGGAGGAGTCGACGATACATCTTCACTTGACCGCATCTGGGAAGCAACTGAGTGCTGCTAGTTCATGGCTGAGAGTTTCATACTGCACCACATCGAGAGGCTCGTCATGATGTCAGTGGAAGACCATTACAACAAGGTCGTGAGCTGCGGCTCATCCAGATTCTCAAAGATTTTTATTTGTATTTTGATTTGGTCAGCGTAGGGACACAGGCAGTGGCTGAACGTTTCATGGGCTGTGGCTGAGTTATATGGGCCGTGGGTGAGAGTTTCATACATCATTATACGCTGTACAGAAAACTCGATTGTGCCGAAGAAACTAGAGCTTTTTATACTTTTTCTCTTAATAGTTATGATTTGCTCTAGTTATGTGATGTTGAGATTTGAAAAACCAGTATGATATTCAGGTAGGACATTTTTTTTAAAGGTATTTTATGCAGAATGATAATATATGTTTCTCTTTAGTTTGTGCTTTGTGTGTTTGAAAGGTTACAGTGCTTACAAGTGTCAAAAAGTCATCGATTAAGAATTTAGTTCTCGTTCAGGTGGTGCCCCCCCCCCCCCCCTTTTTCTTTTTCTTTTTTTAATCGGTATTTTCGTCATACACGGTAGCAGGGTTACGTACTCCTAGCTATGTTCCTTTCACGAGAAAGAGGGCTCCTTTTAGATGACTTGCTTTCCCTTCAGATATTTCGCCTTAGAAATTTAGTTTATTAGCTGGTGTACCTATTTTATTTATTTATTTATTTATTTATTAATTAATTAATTAATTTATTTATTTATTTATTTATTTATCTATCTATCTATCTACCTATTGTATTTTGCTCTGTGAATGTGCTACTTCCAATTTTGACTTCGCTGCGCTTAATTTGCATGTCTTACCTTGTCTGTTTATGAGGTATAACGGAGTGCAATCATCTGCTTTGTAGGTAGTGTCATCGTAGTTGAATATCTCTCTTTATGGACTAAAGATATTAGTCGAAAACTGAATCTAGTTGGACATGATATTGACCCGCGTATGAGTTATAGGTAAATGACCCTGCAACGAATATGATAATATTTCTCCTAAAATCGCAAGTGTCCTCATAACCGATTTATTTCTATGCAAACGCGGAAATAACTACCTGGTTAAATTTTCCACGGTCGGGCGCTTGGGAAAGTGATGGCCAGTATTAAAATGTAACGGCTTTTTGGGGAGAAATATTTGCCCTTTAAAAATGCACGACGTTGGAATCTCGAGCGTGTTGTAATAACCTCCATAAATAATAACAGCATCAGTGCTCGAAGTCATTGCTCTTGGGCGATATAACATCCCGGTTCGTAGATACAGAGTATTGTGTGAAGTCAAGATTGACCCATTTTGTCACTTAGCGAGACATGGAAAGTCGATGGGCTATTATATATATTTCGTTTGTGAAGGGACGGAGTAGGTGGGAGTGTTTGAATGAACACAGTAATAATTTATTTTTATTTCACTGTGCAGTGAAAGAATTTCTTTTTCAAATTTTGATTTTGTCGGGATGGTACAGTCCGGTGAAGAGGATTGTGTGTGTATTGGGAGTTTGTGAATGAGGAAGTGAAATGCGTAGTGAAGGGAGAAAGCAATATTATTTGCGGGCGATGGATAGTATTACCAAGAAGAAAGTTAAGAATGGAAAAAAAGAGAGTGATACAAATATGGGAGAGATGGTAAGTAAGAACTTCAGGGAGGATAACACGACTGCACGAAGAACTAAACTCAAAGAGAAAGGCTAATAAACAAATAGATCACAGAGTAGTATCATGAAGCTTCGTTGACTACATTCAATAGAAAAAGGCCCTAGCTGAATGGTACAAAAGTGGAAATGGTAATGGCAAGTTTGTGAATGAATTTGGAAATAACCGTTGATGGTGTACGGAGAGTAATTAAGAGGTTGAGGAATGGGAAGGCAAGGGGTTGAAGGGATTGCGGGCAAGACGTTGTGGTAGCAGAGGTATTTAGCGACTGACCAGGGTTTGTAAGGTATGTGTGGGTGAAGTAAAGGTTCCGAAGAATGATGTGGACAAAACATTGTTTCCAAGGGGAGGTGGATAGAGATATTTTAATCCAGAAACGAAGACGGACGGAGGAAGAATGATCGTGGGAGAATAGCGAGAGGTTTGTAGAAGGAAATAGGTGTGGGTAGGAGGTGACTGACATAATCTGTTGTGTAATAAATAGTAAATGTCTGTTACAGTAAGGTTATAAAGCAGTGGGGAAATTGGGAAGGAGCCATGAATGTTGATAGGATGACTGTGAAATGAAGTAAGTGAATTTGCTTAACTTTTTGGAAGTAACTGATGTTGAGGTAATGTAACGGACAATTTACAGAATATTAACGTTAAATTCACTGTTCATTCTCCCTGGATTCCATTTGGTATCAACATTAACCTACATGTTATGTAAACACCTAAACACCTGTAATTGGTATTTTCTTCCTTTTCCTTGCTTGGGACTTGTATTTTATGAAAACGTATTTTGTAATATAAAGAAGACCTTTTAAGGCTGTGCTAAATGAACGTTTCTTATTCTGAATAATAATGATAATAATAATTTCACTGATTATGAATGTTCTTGCATTTTCTTTAAAAAAAAGCTTTCTTAGAATCCTAATTATGAAAACGTTTAGAATGCGCGCGCGCAAGTGTAAATAAAAGGCAGACCCAAGCTCCTCGAACCATCTGTGGGAACTAAGTCATGAGACTTGCTGCTTACTCGAGGAATCATTGCTTAGAAACTCGCAACAGACCTTAAGAGTTCGAAGCGAGTAGTATTTAATTATGTTTCAGAGTTACGTGGTAGACACCGACTCATTGAATAAGTTCATGGTTGGCTGGTTATTCAAATGGAAGGAGCCGTTCCCAAAAATATAAGGAAGGAAAGGAGGCAGGCCTTAACCACGAAGGGAGCTGTGGACCAGCCTTTTGAGGGAAGACAAGTGAGGAGAGCCAAGGGAAAGAGAAGTGGATAGAGAATTCCTACGCCTCACAGTTGTTACTATGTAGTATGTGATCATGCATGTTCTGTCCTTTATTTTTCTTTTATTTATTTTTTTTAGTTAATCATGTGAAGGAATGAACCGTCACGGAAACTATATAAAAGCTTCAGTAGGTTTCGTTTACTTTCTCTTTTGCGAGAGCAACTTCCGGCTGTAATCGGATGAAAGACCGTTGGGGTTTGTGAGAAAGTTTCCCGTAATTCAGTTGCGAACCGGAGGAGAAAATAAGCAACATTTACAGAGAATTTGGTGCGGCCGTTTACCTACTCAATGATTCATAAGGACCTTGCAGTGATTGTGTTTGTGTGCGTGTAAGTGTTTGTGTTTGCGTGAGAGAGAGTGAGTTCGGGAAAGGTCTCAGTTTCCTACATTCAAAACATGCTACTTAATAAACAAACCGGAGACTGATGGTCAGTCATGAAACAGTCTTACTTTCTGTGCACGACGATAAAAAAAAGATTTTTTTTTCATCTGTATTTGGGAGATTAGTCGTAATTGTCAAATCTTCCAAATACAGATGAAAAGAAATTCCTTTTTTTCGTCGTGAACAGAGCATAAGATTGTTTCTTGACTGACCATCAGTCTCCAGTTTTTTTATGAAGTAACTTCATATGTATTGAGCATGTACTGAT
>NC_061101.1:42207568-42217074 GCF_015104395.2 Macrobrachium nipponense
TGGAATCTGCTGAAAATGCACAAAAACTGATGGTAACTGTAGAACTATGTATTTGCCCAAGTATTGAGCCTGAGATAGATAAATCTACCTTATTCATCGAGTCTCTTCTATTAGATATGAGATACTAAATAATAAATGAGGAATTTAGCAAATATGAAGCTATCAAGAAAATAAGAATAAAGTTGGCAGGTTTGGATAATTTTTTTTAGATTATAAAGAGGCTTTGGTTGCCTACTCTGAATTCAAGGAGTCTAGGAAGAATATCTTGTGTTCATTAGTAAAAAGGTCCCATCTAACCTAAAGTTATATTGCCCCAAAAACCTTGCTAAAATAATTAAACACTCGGTAGCAAGAACCCCAAGCCTGCAAAAGGGCTTGTAATAACATTTAAAGAAGAGCAGGTAACATAATAATATTCAGGAGATACTTGCAACATCAGATAGGAGGCATTCATAATTCCAAAAGTACACGCTTTGGACAAAACAGCTTTTTGATCCATGCAGAATCAGTGGAACAGGCAACCATGATAACTAACTGGAGGATTACGCCAGACGGAATTATCAAAGAAGTAAAGCCTCACTACAATTTTAGCTATGCTAAAGGTGTCATCTTCCACCAGGACTTGTATGAATTTTTAGAGGAGGAAGTCCTTGATATCTGTCGTCCTAATGTTTGGAGAGTATTAACAGTACCTAGGTGTTCTATGATTGTTTTGACGTTTTATAATGAAGACTTACCAAATTCCATATAAGTAGAAAAATAAATAATTAAAATTCGTCACTTTAAGCCCCTGTCACTTCAGTGTTTCAACTGCTTTGTTTATGGTCATCCATCCCGGGTAAGTACAAGACCTAAGCTCTGTGGCACATGCTGTCTCCCAGAGATGGTGAGTGTTAAAGACAGTTGAATTGTATTAACTGTAAGAAGGAACATAGTCCCAGAGATAAGAACTGTGAATCTTAACAAGGATGAACAGGAAGCTTTGCTTACAGCCCATGGAGAGCACATAAGAGTGGGATATGCAAAGAAACGCTTAGCTAGGACAACTGAATATAGTGATGTGGTGAAACAGAAGTATAGTCATTCCTGTTCCCTCAGGAAACAACCAGCACTAAAGGAATCTCGTTCTTCTATAAGTAATCTAGCTTCTCAGCCTAGACAAATGAGCTCCATCCCTCGAAAGAATCGGCTTCCTGATTCAGAACTTGAAGTTGTTCAAGCTCCAGAAGCTTCCTCTGTGGGAGTTTCTGAAAACCCCCTCTTTAGGGGCACTTCAGGCCTCTTCAGAAATCTCTCTAACTTTATCTTTAGAGGCATCCAAGGCAATCTCACTCCCAGATTTAGGGAATCTTCCACAAGAAAGATTGCAGACTTCAGTATCTCGTGGCAGAGGTACATCATGAAAATATGGAATTTAAAATTACAAGTTCTAAAAGATTACGTACCCATTCCACATCTCTTCTGTCACCTGGCCAAACAAGGCAAGGAAAATGTAAAATTATACCATCAAAAAAGTCTTCCTCCTATGAGAGGTTGAATAGACCACCTAGAAAGACTAGTATGACCAAATCTCCATCAGGCAAGCCCTCTCTTTCAAGAGCTGCTTATTCTTCATTTGGTCAGCCAACTGAAACACTCTTCATAATGACATCTCTTGATATCCTGCAGTGGAATGGTAAAGGACTGTGTACACATGCAGAAAAGCTAAAATTCTTGTTAAGAGAGAGAAATCCTGGTATGGTATGTCTGCAAGAAACCAAATTAGGCCCAGAGTTTTTTAATCCTGGGGTTAACTATGAGATTTTCTCCTCGGCCCCTCTTGCTGGTGACCTTGCACTTGTTGGAGCTGCTATTATTGTGAATAAATCTTTGAAATACTCTCAATTACTCTCAAGTACCCCTTACTACAAAGTTACAGGCACTTGCACTAAAGATAAATATAGACAAGCAGATTACTATCTATTTCATTTATCTTCCTCCTTGATCTGCTTTTTCAATGGCTGACATTCAGTCATTGTTAAATCAATTACCTTGAAATACTCCCAAGTACCCCTTACTACAAATTTACAGGCACTTGCACTAAAGATAATTTTAGACAAGCTGATTACTGTCTATTCCATTTACCTTCCTCCTAGATCTGCTTTTTCTGTGGCTGACATTCATTGTTAAATCAATTACCATCACCATTCATGCTTCCAGGAGATTTTAATGCACACAATCCATTGTGGGGAGGTGCTTTTATAGAAAATGGGGCAAAAGTGGTAGAGGAAGTTATTAATATAATCATAATATTGCGCTTCTTAATGTTGGTATGATGACTTAGCATAACATACATTTTAATTTGTATTCGGCTATTGATATTAGTATATGCTCCTCAGACATAGCTTTAGATTTCAACTGGTCTGTTGATGAACATCTGCACCATAGTAAACACTTTCCTATCCATTTGAAGTTCGTCAGGAATTTTCATACAGATGGACCACCAAAATGGAAGGTAATGGAAGCAGATTGGGTGAATAAGGCAGGTATAAGATTAGACAAAACTCATGAATCTTTTAAATGCCACTTAGAAGCATATGACTATTTTTCAAATACAGTGTTAACGAGTGCAGAGGCTGCTATACCAAGAACAAGTGAAAAACTACGAAGACCTGCTGTTCTCAGAAAAATTTCAAGAAGATGCTGTGATAAATATAAGTCATGTGGCACATCTACTGCTAAGATAATATATCAATGAGCTATGGCCAAACAGCGCTGATATTTTCGTAGTGTAAAAAGAAATACTTGGATGTCCTACATAAACTGGATTAATTCAAAAACTCCATCCAGAGTAGTTTGGAAGAAAGTAAGGAAGTTTGCAGGGAAATTTTCTCCTCCCAAAACACCCCCTTTAAAGGTTGGAGATTCACAAATAAGTCCCAGAGATGTTGCTGAGTAACTCGGTCAGCACTTTTCCCAGATTTCAAGTGCAAATAATTGTTCAACTGACTTTCAGAGGATTAGGAACTTTAGATTTATCTGGAGGTAATCTTGAAGCTTATAATGCTCAATTCTCTCTGCATGAGCTACAAGATGCGTCAGTGGATGATATTCTCTGGTGAGGTTACTGCCCTGTATGTAATGCTTCGACAGTTACCTAAGGAAGCAAAAAAACGTACCACTGGAAGATTATTAATAGAATTTGGGACACTGGAATCTTACCAAGAAGATGCAAAATAACCATAGTAATTCCAATTAAAAAAAAATAAATACCCTCATCAAACTACTTTATAGGCCCATAGCTCTTACTAGCTATGTATGCAAGCGTACGGAGATGATGATCAACTCTCGTTTAGTGTGGCATTTAGAAACACACAAACTACTTTCTCCACTCCAGTTTGGCTTTCGCAAAAACTGATCTACCCTTGACCCTCAGCTAAGACACTCTACTCTAATTCAACAGGGCTTTTTAAACCAGTACCTGACAATTGGTGTATTCTTTGACTTAGAAAAGGCGAATTATACAACATGGCGTCATAGAATTGTTAAGCAGCTGCATAAATTAGGCATAAAAGGAAATATAATTAGGCTCATTACCTCCTTTTTAACAGACCGATTTATAAGAGTAAGAACAGAAAATAATTTGTCTTCCCCATTCAAACTAGAAGGAGGTGTTCCACAGGGGAGTGTGCTAAGTGTAATTTGGTTTGCTGTTGCCATTGATAGCGTCACCAATTACATTTCAAATCCTGTACGGGCCTCACTTTTTGTTGATGATCTAGCTATTTATTTACAAAAATCAGTCAACTCTGTCTCTAGATGGGCAAAACAAAATGGTTTTATGTTCTCTACGGATGCCAGATTTATTCATCAGCATGCAAAAGTAAACTCCACGAACTTGATAAAGTGCAAAATATGTGTTTACGTATTTGCTCTGGGGCTTTTCCAACATCCCCCGTCGAGAGTCTTTATGTGGACACGCACCAACTTCCACTTGATTTACGACGTGAAGAGTTAGGCCTCCAATACTTGATGAGGATTAAAGGAATGCTAACAATCCATCAGATAAGGTTATTCATCAACTTGATGCTAGTAAATTCTTCTGTTCCATTCTAGATCCGGCTAAATGCATCTGTAAATGAAAATTGTATACTGACTCAGAATGTTCATGATTTGGCCTCTTCCAAAATTCCACCTTGGCTCATACCAAAAGCTGAATTGTGCAAAAAAAATATAGTGGAAAAAAAAACACCCTTAGTAAAGTAATAAAGTCACTGTTTTTAGAACATGAAGTTCATAATAACGACTATAAAAGTTATACAGATGGCTCGAAGTCAAGAGAGGGAGTAGGTGTAGCTGTGGTCTGATAACTTTTGTGATGTTGCAAAATTGATTCCTGTTGCTTCAGTATATACAGCTGTAAAAGCCCTAGACATAGCATATCATTCAAATAAGAAGGCTTTTGTCATATACTCAGGCTGTATAAGTGTTTTGGCAAGCCTGAACAATTATAATTTTTCCCATTCTTTAGTATTGAAGGCTCCGGCGTGGCTGTTTAGCATTTCGTGTAGACGTAAAACAGTATGTTTTTGTTGGATTCCTGGTCATGTTGGGTTCCCAGAGAATGAAGAAGTAGACAGAGAAGCTGTCATGTAAATGTAAATAACTTAGTTTGTATTTTCAAATCAGCCTTGGTCGAGTGTAATATTGTCTTTATTTTTATTGTTAAGTATTAACGTACATAGTTCGTTGTGCATTACGTTAAATGTTATGATAGTGATGCTGTTGCTTCTTCCTCTTGTAGATAATTATCCATCAACCCTATTAACGCTTTGTTATTGTTTACTTTCATTCGAGTGTGAGTGACAGTGCAAGTGTTGCACTGGAAAATCACGTCGCCTAAATTCCGGGCTGCCAGGTCTGGCATTTTAATGCCATTTTGGCATTTTTGAGGTTTGGTTGGCATTCATTTATTTTAAGTTCATGGCAAACCCAGTGTGGCATATATTTGGCATATTAACCGTTCGCAGTATGGGTTATTATAATGCAGTCGTAAAATGTTCCCTCCCCCCAATTCTCTCGAATCAGCCCATGAATGCTCCTTAAAATTTGCATGTCATTTTGACTGCTTGTTCTAACCCTCCAAATATAGGATAAATTTTCTAAAAATTAAATTAAATTAGATTAATAAATAGTTTTATTTTCTTTCTCCTTTGAAATCTTACCTTGAAATCACATCTGAGGCTTCGGCATTTGAATATCGGAGGGTATTCCCTAGTGGGTGCTACAGGCCGTGTTAGCCAGGGCCCGTGTCGGCACAAGGCTGGCTTAATTTAAAACAACAACAACCACCAAAGGAATTAATCCTTCAAACGGTGACCTACCAGAATGTGTACGTGGCTACGTTTGTGCCACATCTATGATACTTCATCACTTTTAGCAAAGACGTATGTGTTTGGAATTAGGAAGAAACTGTCAAATAAACTGTTCTGTGGCTAGATTTAGTCACTGTTCAGTGTTTAAGTCGCTATATTTTGCATTTAACAACTTTTCAGCCAATTTCTATGGAAACTAGAAATTATTCTGGCAACTTTTCAATAAACCCAGTAGAAGGGGGCTTAATCTGTCAATCAACCCCCACCCCACCTTACCCCGTGATCCTCGTCCCTGACCGTTGACCCAAGTCCATAGCATATGCATTTAGTGGGTACATTCAGATTTGGTCTTATATACCACCCATTAAGACTTGGTTTTTCCTGGTGTTGTTGTTTAAGATTAAGCTGGCCTTGTGCCAGCACGGGCTCTTGCTCACAGAGCAGCCCGTAAAAGGTCCCTGTGGTGACAACTCTCGTGTTTTTCCTCTGAATGGGAGGAGGATACAGTAATCTGCCCTAGAGCAAGTCACGTGTGGACGACCTAGACTGAAATTTAAAAATAAGGAAATATTCCGTGATTTCCGTGTCCGTCGTTGCTAAACGACTTTTTCAGTCGGAGCTGGACATCTGTACTGTTACCGTGTGGGCTAGTTGCTCGATCGCTTAATATCTCAGACTAACTGATCAAATGTGGCTTTAGCATATCTCTGAATCATAATTGAATTATTCGTGAATTTTATCAATTTATCGCATTAAACTGGTTATTAAGCAATATCTGTAAAGAAAAAAAGTGTTTTTCAGCCTAGACAGTGATTTCTTTCATTCAAAATGGGAAAGTGGAAGGCTGCTTATGAAGAGGGTAGAAAATATAACAAAGAATTCAAGTGGTTAACATGCAGGGGTAATGTGTGCCACTGCAGAGTTTGTAATTCTGAAATAAATACAATGAAAAAAAAAAAAGCTCATTGGTTCAACATGAGAAAAGCGCAAAACACGTGCAAAATTGTGATGCGGTGCTGAAAAGGGGAATCAAACCTACTTTGGTGGAAGCTCTTGTGAAAAAAGAAATGTCAAAGAATTTGAATTGAAATAGTGTTGCTGTTGCCTGTCACGCTGCTATACGGTCTGTTGATCATATGATTGAGGTGATTAAAGAATATGGCCAGAAAAGTGCACTTGGAAATGAGAGACTGCACCGAACAAAATGTGCCAAACTTATAACTAATGTTGTTGCCAAGTCATATTACGAAGACCTGATCGAGGAACTGAGGAATGTAAAATTTTTATTATTGATAGATGAGTCTACAGATGTATCTGTGTACAAACTTTTGTGCCTCTGTGTGAAATTTTATTCTACACGTGAGAACATCGTGAAAACTGAGTTCCTATCACTGATACAGATAACATCAGCTACAGCAGAGAGCCGTATTAAAGTGATTTCCGATTATTTTGCTGACATAAATGTTGATTTAGCGAATTGCGTAGGATTTTCATCAGATGGTGCAAATAATGTGTGTGGTGCCCACAATTCTGTCTTGTCACGGCTGAAATTAGTATCACCAGGAATTATTTTCATGAAATGCACATGCCACAGTCTTGCTCTGTGTCCTGAATACGCATTCAAAAAGCTGCCTGCTAATTTAGAATACTTGCTATCTGAAATAGCACGATGGTACTCTTAGGAGAGAAGAGTTTTTACAGGTGTTTAATGCATGCAGAAAGAGTATGTTCAGCCATCCAGATTCATTACACCAAGTACAACAAGGTGGCTTGTGAAAGGTAAATGCATATATGCCATAGTCGCAATGGCATGAACTTAAAGCCTACTTTTCCGTAATTAATGACAAAGATAGAAATTATCATGCTAGAGTTTTGAAAGAAATGCTTGATGATCAACAGAACTTTTTGTACTTGACATTTGTTTTGCTGATCATTCAAGATTTTGAGAAGGTAAATGCAGCTTTCCAAGCCTCCAGTGCAAATCCTGCCAAAGTTTTTGAAGATTTAAAACAACTGCATAACTCTCTTGTGGTGAGGTTATATGCCTCAAGTTTATCAGCCCTCTCCTGCTGTCTTGCCTTTGGAAAAAATTGACTTTGGAGTGACATTTGAAAGAAAGTGCTTGAAAACACAGCTAGGCCAAGGAGTATACAGAACATGAAAGTCAGGTGTGAATTTTTGGTAAAGCTAACTCGCAGGTAGAAACAAGGCTGACTGAAAACATTGACATTATCATGAGCATAAATAACTTTTCTCCAGAAAAAGGCTCGAGTCAGATGAGGATTGATTTTCAAAATATACCGACTAAGTTCTCTGATGTTCATAAATTTGATCTTGAAAGAGTAGCTAATCAGTATAGAAAGCTTTTACATGTCAACTGGTCTGAAGAATTTCATGATAAATGTATCCCTGGTAATGACCCGGTGGCATTCTGGTCTGTTCTGAAGTACAGAAATGCTTTAGACGAAAACTGCTTTGAAGAACTGGCACTTTCTGCACTTACTGCATACTGTTTGCCTCTAAGTAATGCAGTGGTTGAAAGGATATTTTCCCAAGTGACAAACGGTGAAAACAAAGTTGAGGAATAAACTTTCAACAATTATGCTAGCAGCTATCATCAGAGTGAAAACCAAATTACATTTCAGTGGTAAATGCTGCAAAAATGTCAAAGTTACTGAAAGAATGCTCAGCTTGTTCAATGACTCCATGTATACATCGGAAGGAGCATCATCATCAAGAAAGATGGATACACCTCAGCATGACAATATGAGCGTAGAATTAGAAGAAGTAATTGCTGTGCCATTTTAAGTTAAAAGGTAAGTTAGCAGTATCAGGCGTATAGTTATCATTTCCAACGAATATATATATATAAGAGAGAGAGAGAGTATTTCGAACTAATGATTTTCTTTCCACTGTTAATATGAAACAGTAGCCAAGACACAAGTAAACAAATCCATTTTCATTTTACAACATTATATATGTATATACTTTGAAAATGATAAATATTATAGTCGCAAGCAGTTTGGCATAATTTGGCATACTTCCGGGAGGTGTCTGGCGTCCTTAGGTGGAACTGACCTGGCAACCCTCCCAGGACAGTAATCGGGCCGTATCGTCATTCCAGAAGGACTAGTGCAGCAGCCACCTCGGAATGTTTTTGACAACGCTACGTTGTTTTGGAGGATTTACTTCGTTATTAATATTCCTTGAGTTTGACCCGCCGGTGAATGAAGAGCCACCTGCGGCGTGTTTAGTGATCATCTTTTTGCCTCGCAAGGACTTGTCACTTGCGACCTGCCGCCCTTGCTTTTTCCCCCGTCGGAGGAGTCCACGGGAAGACAGGGCTGGCGCTGGATCCCAGCTCGTAGGAGAGGCTTCTGCCGTGCCCCGGCGCACTGAGGGTCTTGGTGCTGCTCTGCACGTTCTGGGCTGTCGAGGCTCGTGAGAGTCACGTAGGGAGGCTAACACTAGGTAACGGTCTGTCGACCTTTATATTTTCCTTCAGGAGACGTCTGCTGCTTATTGGTCTGACCCGGTGTTTAGTCGCTTAATGTAGCAGACTGGTGGTCTCCAGCGACTCCGTGTACACCTATTGTATCCTTCTCAGGAATTTGTAAACGAGCGTTTAGGATCTAGATATATGCATATTGATATATCGTCATATTTTTTGGTGGTTTACCCTGTTGTTGCCATAAATACAGATTTTCTACGTCGTTCGCGAATTTAGATTTGATAATTAGGTAGGTAATAGTAAGGTCTTCTCGCTTTTACTGAACTCCTTACTTCCTTCTAGCTCTTTAGCTTTAGGCTAGTGTGTAGATTTTGGGCCCGCTCTATTAGAGCTATTTATTTGCTACATACTGTGTCCTATTTCTATTACTAGTTTAGGGTTTAGTTTTTTTAGTTTTAGGTGATCCTTGTGCTACAGACTTACTAACTGGTCTTCTGGCTTTATAGCCTCATGGATATTTGTTTACTTGTACTTGCACAAGGTTGATTTAGATTTAAGTATTGTTTTTATAATAAATAAATATTGTTAGTTTTCTTGGTGTTTGTTTACCACATTCCCATTCACTGTGTTGCATTATTACTGCCTACGATCCTAAATAACATCTTGAAAAGATTCTGCAGGATGACCTCCTAGGGTCGTAA
>NC_061101.1:42217574-42227574 GCF_015104395.2 Macrobrachium nipponense
TTACGACCCTAGGAGCCGTTCTGCAGAATCTTTTCAAGATGTTATTTAGGGATCGTAGGCAGTAATAATGCAACACAGTGAATGGGAATGTGGTAAACAAACACCAAGAAAACTAACAATATTTATTTATAATAAAAACAATACTTAAATCTAAAACAACCTTGTGCAAGTATAAGTAAAACAAATATCCATAAGGCAATTATATGCCCAGAGGACCAGTTAGTAAGTCTTTAGCACAAGGATCACCTAAAACTAAAAAACTAAACCCTAAACTAGTAATAGAAATAGGACACACAGTATGTAAAGCTAAAGAGCTAGAAGGAAGTAAGGAGTTCAGTAAAAGAGAGAAGACCTTAATATTACCTACCTAATTATCAAATCTAAATTCGCGAACGACGTAGAAAATCTGTATATATGGCAACAACAGGGTAAACCACCAAAAACTATGACGATATATCAATATGCATATATCTACATAGATCCTAAACGCTCGTTTACAAAATTCCTGAGAAGGATACAAATAGGTGTCCACGGAGTCGCTGGAGACCACCAGTCTGCTACATTAAGGGAGCTACTAAACACCGGGTCAGACCAATAAGCAGCAGACGTCTCCCGAAGGAAAATATAAAGGTCGACACCTTACCTAGTGTTAGCCTCCCTACGTGACTCCTCACGAGCCTCGACCGCCCAGACGTGCAGAGCAGCACCAAGACCCTCAGTGCGCCGGGGCACGGCAGAAGCCTCTCCTACAGAGCTGGGATCCAGCGCCAGCCCTGTATACCCGTGGACTCCTCCGACGAGGGAAAAAGCAAGGGCGGCAGGTCGCAAGTAACACAAGTCCTTGCGAGGCAAATAGATGATTACTAAACACGCCGCGGGTGGCTCTTCATTCACCGGCGGGTCAAAACTCAAGGAATATTAATAACGAAGTAAATCCTTCAAAACAACATAGCGTTGTCAAAAATATTCCGAGGTGGCTGCTGCACTAGTCCTTCTGGGACGACGATATGGCCCGATTCCTGGGAGGGTTGCCAGGTCAGTTCCACGTAAGGATGCCAGACACCTCCCGGAAATATGCCAAATTATGCCAAACTGCTTGCAACTATATAATATATATATATATATATATATATATATATATATATATATATATATATATATATATATATATAGGTTGAAAGTAAATTAGCAGTATCATGCTTATATTTATCATTTTTAAAGTATATACATATATAATGTTGTAAAATGAAAATGGATTTGTTTACTTGTGTCTTGGCTACTGTTTCATATTAACAGTGAAAAGAAAATCATTAGTTCGAAATACTATCTCTCTCTCATATATATATATATATATATATATATATATATATATATATATATATATATATATATATATATGAGAGAGAGAGAGAGAGAGAGAGAGATACACAGTATTATTTCGAACTGAGGATTTTCCTTGCAGTGTCAATATGAAACAGTAGCCAAGACACTAGTAAAACAAATCCATATTCCATTTAAACATTCATTGTACACATATACCTATATACATATATATATATAAATATTATATATATATATATATATAATATATATATATATATATATATGTATATGTATATGTATATATATATATATATATATATATATATATATATATATATATATATATATATATATATATATATATAGCCAACTTTGGTGTGAAGGGGAAGGACAGTTCTTCATTCCTTTCAAAGTACTTTATTTAGCTGCGACGTTTCAAGACGTTTAGTAGTCCCATTTTCAAAGCTATATAATAAAAGAAACATACATTAAAATTAGAACCCAGGCCAGTGAAAGTTATCTTTCTAAAAATCGAGGTATTAAAATGATCATCGTGTCTAGAAACCATTACATCTAGGAAAGGAAGTTTATTTTCCTTTTCATACTCAATCGTAAACTTAAAATTAGTGTGCTTATTATTGGCATATTCGAGACTCTTATCAGCTTGATCTTTATTCCTAAACAGTAAAAAGGTGTCATCGACATACCTACTATAGAAAAGGGGATGGTAAGCCAATGGGGATTCAGATTTATTTATGGTTTGTATGGATGTTGAATCACTCTTTACTAACGTACCTGTTGAAGAACAATTGAGATTATTCTGAGCCGGATTTTTACCAACCCAGATACCATTTTTAATTATTTTAATATCACGGACTTTAAAAAACTGTTAGAGCTTGCTGTGCTGGACACAGCTTTCATTTTTAATGGTAAAGCGTACATACAGGTCGATGGTATGGCGATGGGATCCCCTTTGGGTCCTACCTTCGCCAACATTTTCATGTGCTCCCTGGAGGAGCGCCTATTGGATGAATGCCCATTGGCTTACCATCCCCTTTTCTATAGTAGATATGTCGATGACACCTTTTTACTGTTTAGGAATAAAGATCAAGCTGATAAGTTTCTCGAATATGCCAATAATAAGCACACTTGAATTTTTTCTAAAATTTTATTTACCACATTCAGTTTTTTATCTTTATATTTTAAGTGCTCAATGCACATACATCCTTTTTCATGGGTGTTTAAATCGGTGGCCTCTTTCTTTCTATATTTCATAAAATTTCTTATAATGTTTGTTAACCAATCTTTTGTTATATTTTTGTTATCATTGCACAATGCAATGAAGCAATCATTGTAGCCACATGTGTTGTCATGTATATCTACTGCTTTATTTGTTCTTATTGTACCGATTATTGGTGATGGAGTAATCTCATCACCCTTGACATAGTCACCATCATCCATGGTATGGTTCTCCTCCACTTCTTTGGTGTTTTGGATCTCTACATCCATAGGTTTTATTATTATTTTAGGAGATAAAGGTATGTTCTCATTTTGTTTTTGTTCTTTCTTCATATCTTTGGTTTTTGGTTTGACCGATGTTTCTCTGATTATAGTTGGTTTCTTTGTTTTTGGTGGTGTTCTCTCTAAAGGTCTTTTTTTTTTAATTTTTTTCTTTAATTTTCGGTACATCACAACTTCCTACTTCCACCTCTGTGATAGTATTTTCTTGTGCTTCTATATGCATTAAAACCTCATTGAATTTGATAGAATATTATCTAATTCATTTGCACTTGTTTCCTGATTCTTTACTATCTTAGTTTTTTCCTGCATATTACAGACTTCTTCTTGAGACCTACTTTGCTGCATCTTGTTACTTCTATCTGTATGTTTTTTTTGTTTCATTACTGGTTCCTGTTATAGAAGAATATGTACGTTTCTTAGCAGGATCTTGAATTTCTCTCACTTTTAATTCTAATTTAGCCTCTGCTATAGACATGCCTGTTCTTTCTTTTAACATTTTTAGTTCAGTGTTGTATATGTAATGCATGCATTCTTTGGATCTTGCATGATGATTCTGCTCACAGTTTACACACTTAGGTTCACCGCACTTCCATTTGGTGGTGTGTTCTGTAGATCCACAGTATGCGCACACCGGTTCATTCCTACAATTTCTATTTGTGTGGCCATACTTACTGCAATTTTGACACTGCAGTGGCTTTGGAATATAGGGTCTTAATTCTCTATTTTGGCCTAGAATTTTTATTTTTTGAGGTAGATCTGAACCCTCAAGTTTTATTTTTGCTATTTTAGTATCTATTTATTACCTCTTTTGCTTATCACATCATAAACCTCGCAATCCTCTACCTTGGGGTATCTCTTTTTGAGAGAGTCTAACAGCATTTTCTTATTTATTGGCTCGTCGTTATTGTCAAGAAGTACGTTGGTACCCTGGATACTGTTCATATTATCATGTTTTTTTACTTTGACAATAATGTTATCTATTGTTTTTAAAGACAAATAATCTTCAGACTGACTTTTTGTTGTAGCTTCTATAAGCCTAGTCTTTTCTTTTATTTTTCTGATCGACATTTCTGCCGTTGGATGGCTATTTAATAAGCAATTTTCCGATTTCAAAGCTGAAATATTTTGTTCTGCTTCCATAGTAAGAAACCTTGACCAACTTCCACTCCCAAAGAGGGAGTCAAAGTGAGAAAGTTGGGTCATGTCGGTACTTAGGTTTCCTTGGTCTGGTATATGGTATTAAAGTTTTAATACCAACCTGGTCTTTGTGACTTGAGCTTTCTTTAGAGTGGTCCAAATCCGTTCCAGAAGTCGTGAGGGGGTTTGTTAAATTTTCCATATAATTAAGATTTAAATTTCGTCCAGGATGAGGTCCCTCTCACCAGGGAGGCCCAACTGGGGGAGGAGCAATACTGTTACACAGTGGTAACTGCCCTGGGAGACACACCTGGATATACGCCATACCCACAATGCCTTAAGGGTCGTCAGTCCCACGAGATCGGACCCAGCACTCCAGGCATGGCTTGACATAAAAATTTCCCCTCGCTCAACCACGTCAGGTACTTTAGTTTTACGGGTGAAGTGGCATGCCGTCCAACTCCACCCTCCAAGTTAAAAGAGCAGTCAATTCAATAGTCCAAAATCATGCCAAGGTCGTCAACAAAAGAAGAAGAAGGGAAAGGGGAAAATTTATAAGAGGAGGAGTAAAGGAGTTATAGGTCCCAATGTTCAGTTGGATCCACAGCAAAGAGCGTAGGCATAAAGGGGCATACTCTGTCTGCAGTGGATCCCTAAGCCCCCCACCTCGTCAAGGAGTTGGGATCAGTGGGGAGAACTGAGGTAAGGAAAGAGGGTAAAAAGGGCTACAGTTAGGGGGTCGAAAGGGCTATGATGATTATCTAACGCCAAAGTGAAATATTAAGATAATTTAGTGCAGAACGCGCCTTACATGATGACTATTGACAGTTTTGGTTTTATCACAATTATTATCTAGAATCTTAATTTTATCCCAAAATTTTTCTGCAAGGTACTTCTACTTGTCATTAATCTTAAATTAATCCCAATAAATCCACTAACAATCGGTTCTTTTTCAGATATAAAGATCGATTAGACCCTCTTTTGACCTCCAACATGGTATATAAGTATACTTGCCCTAAGTGTAAATCTGGGACATATGTTGGATCCACGAGGAGGTTACTGCGGGTCAGAATCGACTCGCATTGTGGATTAAGTTTCCGTACTGGCTGTAGGCTCTCCAATCCCGAACATTCTAATATAAGAAACCATTCACAAAATTGTGAAACATATCGAAAGAAGCGATTTCCGTATCATAGGCCAAACAAGCAATGTATATGAACTGACAATCCATGAATCATTACTTATTAAACAACTGGTTCCCCAGTTAAATACCCAGATCTCCACACAACTGTACCCGAGTTAACTTTTATTTATGTATTGTTATTCTGTCTTCTGCCTTCTTTGCATGAGGTTGGTTAGCGGTCTCCAGTCTTGTTTTTGCTTGTGTGTGTTTTTTTTTATTCTGTGTTGTAATTCTTAAGTGCTTTTGAATTTTAAGTGTAATTTTAAAAGTAATTTTTAAAGTAGGAAATAAAGAATTACAATGAATTAAGTTTCCAATGGTCCACCTTCACGCTGATGTATATATATATATATATATATTATATAATATATATATATATATATTATATATAATATATATAATGTACTATACATACAATCACACACCTCTCTCTGTATATACGTAGATATTATGAACTCCTGATTTTCAATAAAAGAGTCACAGCAAATCTTTACTTATATTATAATACAAGATTCACTTCTCCCACAAGCAGTTGCCAAATTAGGCAACGATTCGGGACAAAAATAACACAGACCTCAAGAAAGAATAAAAAAGGGACAAAACTTAATAATTAATGTATTAACACTAAGTGAACTTAAATGTTACAAAGAACGTCCCCCAAAAACTGATCTTTAGACAGGAACATTCAATTGCAAATAAAACCTCCGTCACTGCCATCATCCTTAAACCTAAGATTTCCAATATATATTAAACTATAAAAAAAAAACCTTCACTGTTTCACTGAAGAAAATATATAAATATTAAAGAGCTTAATTACCTGGGTACATCTTTCCTTAAGATGGGGGTTTCACATCAAAAACATTCTGGGAAAATCCAAAGGAGCGACAAGATGACGATGGTTCTGGCGATGATCTACAACGCACGATGGCCAGGCAAACAGGTTGCCTCACACCACAGCTAGGGGAAAAGGGGCGTAAGGCAATCCCCAATACTAACTTGGAGGCACAGTTCGTAGGAGTGTGCTTACGATACTCTCGGGACATGACACGAAGAAAAACAGACCATTCATAATGACGCAGAGGTCAGCGAGCGCACAAAAATAGCAGGGTGGCGAGATCTCGTTTCAGTGGAGCCGTAAAACTATTCCTTTCGCTAGAACAGACAGGTCCTCCCTCACGTCAGAACGGGAAGACGAGAGAACAATAGGGAGACCTAGTGAACCAGTAAAAGACCGCATAACACACTCCACTCGTTGAATATGAGAGGAAAAACAAACGGCTGAAATACCCCTATACTAAATATAGCACAACCTTACGAGCGAAAGCCAAAAAGAGCCCAACACCAGCTTCATGGGACTTTCAAAGAAAGTGAAAATTGACGTTAAAATAAATGAAATTTCAAGAAATTATATATATATATCAGAAATCTATCTTACTTAACTTAACAAAACAAGTAAATCTGTAAATCACTTAACCATGACCACAAAAGCAGAACAATGAAAAAAAAAAACCCGAGTGGTATACATAGGTAGAGAGAACTTTACTTACATACCTCCCTTTGAGAGCTTTAAACTATGCTGGAGGGTAAAAATGAAATTATCCTTTAAGACTGGTTAGTTATCATGGACCTAGATGAGTATCAAGTTACAACTGAACATCCGTACGCCAATGCATCGAAAATATTTAACTAAAGACCAAATGTAAAGACAAAAAATACATTGTGAAAACAAATATAAAGGATATTCAACAATACCTGAAACATTACCATAACAATTACGCAACTGATTTGACACCGAGGGCACAGTAATACTAATCAACGTTACAACGACAATTACGCAACTGGATTTGCCCAACACTAGTCAATGAAGCATTTTTTGTTTTTTGTTTGTTTGTATGGTGTTTTTACGTTACACGGAACAGTGGTTATTCAGCAACGGGACCAACGGCTTTACGCGACTTCCGAACCACGTGTAACCACAATCATTATCAGAGCGAACTATTTATTTCCTCATCCGAAATGCCATGCTGTCATGACAGTAATTTCTGAATTTTAGAGCTGTCATGAGCACAGCATCAATAATGAATCAATAATTAGCATCTAATCAGTATCAGTACATGCTCAATACATATGAAGTTACTTCATAAAAAAACTGGAGACTGATGGTCAGTCAAGAAACAATCTTATGCTCTGTTCACGACGAAAAAAAGGAATTTCTTTTCATCTGATTTGGAAGATTTGACAATTACGACTAATCTCCCAAATACAGATGAAAAAAAAATCTTTTTTTTATCGTCGTGCACAGAAAGTAAGACTGTTTCATGACTGACCATCAGTTCTCCGTTTGTTTATTAAGTAGCATGTTTTGAATGTAGGAAACTGAGACCTTTCCCGAACTCACTCTCTCTCACGCAAACACAAACACTTACCCGCACACAAACACAATCACTGCAAGGTCCTTATGAATCATTGAGTAGGTAAACGGCCGCACCAAATTCTCTGTAAATGTTGCTTATTTTCTCCTCCGGTTCGCAACTGAATTACGGGAAACTTTCTCAAACCCAACGGTCTATTTCATCCGATTACAGCCGGAAGTTGCTCTCGCAAAAGAGAAAGTAAACGAAACCTACTGAAGCTTTTATATAGTTTCCGTGACGGTTTCACGTTCCTTTCCTTACATGATTAACTAAAAAAAAAAAAAAAATAAAGGACAGAACGTGCATGATCACATACTACATAGTACCAACTGCGAGGCGTAGAAATTCTCTTTCCCTTGGCTCTCCTCACTTGTCTTCCCTCAAAAGGCTGGTCCACAGCTCCCTTCGTGGTTAAGCCTGCCTCTTTCTTTCCTTATATTTTTCGGGAACGGCTCCTTCCATTTGAATAACCAGCGGAACCATAAACTTATTAATGAGTCGGTGTCTACCACGTAACTCTGAAACATAATTAAATTACTACTCGCTTCGAGCTCTTAAGGTCTGTTGCGAGTTTCTAGGCAATGATTCCTCGAGTAAGCAGCTTGTCTCATGACTAAGTTCCCACAGATGGTTCGAGGAGCTTGGGTCTGCCTTTTATTTACACTTGCGCGCGCGCATTCTAAATATTTTCATAATTAAGATTCTAAGAAAGCTTTTTTAAGAAAATGCAAAGACATTCATAATCAGTGAATTATTATAATTCAAAATAAGAAACATTCATTTAGCACAACCTTAAAAGGTCTTTTCTATATGACAAAATACGTTTTCATAAAATACAAGTCCCAAGTTAGAAAAAGGAAGAAAATCCCACTTACAGGCGTTTAGGTGTTTACATAAACATGTAGGTTAAGGTTGATACCAAATGGAATCCAGGGAGAATGAACAGTGAATTTAACGTTAATATTCTGTAAATTGTCCGTTACATTACCTCAACATCAGTTACTTCCAAAAGTTAAGCAAATTAAACTTACTTCATTTCACAGTCATACTATCAACATTCATAGCTCCTCCCAGTTTCCCACAGCTTTATAACCTTACTGTAACAGACATTTACTATTTATTACACAACAGATTATGTCAGTCACCTCCTACCCACACCTATTTCCTTCTACAAACCTCTCGCTATTCTCCCACGATCATTCTTCCTCCGTCCGTCTTCGTTTCTGGATTAAAATTCTACTATCCACCTCTCCTTGGAAACAATGTTTTGTCCACATCATTCTTCGGAACCTTTACTTCACCCACACATACCTTACAAACCCCCATGGTCAGCCGCTAAATACCTCTGCTACCACAACGTCTTGCCCGCAATCCCTTCCCTTTCCATCAACCTCTTAATTACTCTCCGTACACCATCAACGGTTATTTCCAAATTCATTCAAAAACTTGCCATTACCATTTCCACTTTTGTACCATTCAGCTAGGTCCTTTTTCTATTGAATGTAGTCAACGAAGCTTCATGATATTACTCTGTGATCTATTTGTTTATTAGCCTTTCTCTTTGAGTTTAGTTCTTCGTGCAGTCGTGTTATCCTCCCTGAAGTTCTTACTTACCATCTCTCCCATATTTGTATCACTCTCTTTTTTTCCATTCTTCAAAACTTTCTTGGTAATAAACTATCCATCGCCCCCCGCAAATAATATTGCTTTCTCCCGTCACTACGCATTTCACTTCCTCATTCACAAACCCCTCCCCCAATACACAAACAATCCTCTTCACCGGACTGTACCATCCCGACAAAATCAAAATTTGAAAAAGATATTCTTTCACTGCACAGTGAAATCAAATTTTTTTTTTTACTGTGTTCATTCAAACACTCCCACCTACTCTGTCCCGTCACAAACGAAATATATATAATAGCCCATCGACTTTCCATGTCTCGCTAAGTGACAAAATGGGTCAATCTTGACTTCACACAATACTCTGTCTCTACAAACCGGGATGTTATATCGCCCAAGAGCAATGACTTCGAGCACTGATGCTGTTATTATTTATGGAGGTTATTACAACACGCTCGAGATTCCAACGTCGTGCATTTTTAAAGGGCAAATATTTCTCCCAAAAAGCCGTTACATTTTAATACTGGCCATCACTTTCCCAAGCGCCCGACCGTGGAAAATTTAACCAGGTAGTTATTTCCGCGTTTGCATAGAAATAAATCGGTTATGAGGACACTTGCGATTTTAGGAGAAATATTATCATATTCGTTGCAGGGTCATTTACCTATAACTCATACGCGGGTCAATATCATGTCCAACTAGATTCAGTTTTCGACTAATATCTTTAGTCCATAAAAAGAGATATTTAACTACGATGACACTACCTACAAAGCAGATGATTGCACTCCGTTATACCTCATAA
>NC_061101.1:42232574-42278045 GCF_015104395.2 Macrobrachium nipponense
AAACGGTAACTTTCATCTCTGCCTGGAATAGTCTCCTTTGCTTCCTGATAACGGATTCCCTTTCCTTTTCAATACTTTCTATCCTTCCCTGTTTAGGTTCTCCTCTCCTCACCCCCTTGCAGCACCTCCAAATTGCATTCTCTTTTCACCCACCTATCCTCCTCCAATCTTTCCACATGATCGAACCATATCAAAACCAGACAGACATATGATGCTCGCATGAGCAAATAATTTCCATACTTCATCAACTGACTTTTTCATTTCACACATGGAAAGGTCGTATTATTATTAGTATTATTATTTTTATTATTATTATTAATGGGGCTTAGTTTTCCAGACCTCTGAGTCTCAAGTAGACTCTTCTCGGGCTGGTTCTCAAGGATTAATCCTGAGAAGAAGAAGAAAAAAAAATTACTTTATTTGAGAAACCTGTCTTATTTAAAAAATTTATGATGTTATTAAATGAAAAATCTTTGCTTTCAGCAAGAATACTTTTCATTTTTGAATTTCGTAGATAAATAGATCTTTGCTGGTTGGTTGGTTTTATAAAGTTTAGGTGTAACACCAAGCACTGGGGCAGCAAAGGCCATTCAGCGCTTACTGTATAACTATGAAATTATAAGACGTGTTATATCATATAAAGCAGGTTTATTTCTTTGAGATAATTTACTATATTTTGAAGTGGGGCATTTTCTCCCAATAGTTCTTCAAGTGGGATATTATATATGTTTTTGGATCTTCGTTTTCTTTCGAATTTTTTGCATTCAGTTAGCAGATGACGGACTGTGACCAGAGTACGACAATGGTCACAGTACGGGCCTGTCTTTCCTCGCCTTGCAACATCAAGTATTTGTGTGTCAAGTATGTATGTCCTATTCTTAATCTTGTTAATATGATATCTTCCCTTCTTTGACATTGTTGTCTATTCCAAGGTTTTACAGATGATTTAATATGCTTTAATTTATGATTTAATTCTAGCCATTCTTTTTCCCATTTTGATTGACAGTATTCATTTATTGTTGTTTTAATGTCATTGTAAGGTATTTGTATTTTTTTTGATAGACTCCTTTTTTACTGCCTTTTTGGCTTCTTTATCCACCTCTTCATTACCCTTTATGCCCACATGGGAAGGGACCCCAACAGAGTTTATATTTATAGATTTCCGTTTTATAATTATATCTATCCACTCTCTTATTTCTTCAATTACGGGATGAGAAACTGTGTATTGTCTTAGCGCTTCTAAGCACTGTAAGAATCCGTGTATATTACAAAGGTATCGTTTGCCTTTCCCACCATAAAGGTATATTTTATAGCCACTAATATAGCATTAATCTCTGCAGTGAATATCGAGCATATTTTTTTTTTTTTTCCCTTATTTTTATATGTGTTACTACAGCATAGCCTACACCCTCCTTCGACTTGGAACCATCTGTATAAATACTAATATCCCGTTTATGTTTTTCCTGGTGTGACAGAAATTCACTCTTCAATTGTGCATCTGTTACCTTCTTATCAAATGATTTCTCACAGATTTCTATTTTTGCATGTCTCCACGGAGGTATTTTAGAAGTTGTTATTTTTGATATGCTACTTGGGTTCCTAATTTTAGATGTTCTATATCAGGTTTTAATCTATTCTCCAATGGTTTAGAGGCTCTTGGTTTGTCGTCATAATTATTTGTTATGTTCTTCATATATTTGGTGTTTGGATTATCATTAAGGTTATTTATTTTAGCTATGTATTTTAATCCCATTTCTTCTCTTCGTACTTTCAGGGGATCTATTCCTGCTTCTACATACAGACTTTCCACGGGGGAAGTTCTGTAGGCTCCAGTGCATAGTCTAATACCCATGTTATGTATGACTCCAGTTTTGTTTAATAAGGTTTTAGAAGCACTACCATATACTTGACATGCATAATCAAGTTTACTTAGACAAAGAGCCTTATATACTTTTATCAGAGAGGTTCTATCAGCACCCCACTCATTATGCGCAATTACTTTTATTATATTTAAGGATTTTCTTACTTTTATCGCCAGTTGTTCTATATGTTCTTTATATGTAAGTTTTTATCAAGTATTACACCGAGGAATTTTATCTGATCCATCATATTCAATTATATCATTAGTATAAATAAAGTAGGAATTAATTCCTGTTTTCTTGATCTTGTAAATCTGACAGCTTTTGTTTTTTGCGAGAAAATTTTAAAACCCTTGTTATCGGGCCCATTTTTTTGTTTTTTTACCCTATTTATGGCTGCTTGCAATCTGTTGCTTATGTCCAGCGCTTTTTCACCACTACTATATATGACGAAGTCATCTACAAAAAGGGATCCTTGGACTCCTGGCGGGATCATTTCAATTATCTCATTTATTGCTATTGCAAACAACGCCACGCTTAGTACACTACCTTGGGGGATTCCTTCCTCCTGGATAAATGAATCAGAGATTTCTGCCCCCACTTTCACTTTTATATATCTTTCAGAAGAGGAGAAAAGGCGAAAAGCCTGGTTCCCAATAAAAAGTATAATACAGCAGGTAGCCAAAAAATGCAAAGTATACCTCAAGATGATTGCGAGAGAAGCGAAGTCTTACCGGAAACAGGCTCATTTCTGACGGCCGGCCCTAACGCTATTCAAATGCTAAAATAAATTTTTTTTCGGCAAATAGAACCTTATATCTGTACATTTCATCCCATACAAGATTTATTTTTGAAATATCATAAATTCACATTTCAATGATGTTTTAATTATTGTATTTCTGGCGGCCGGCCGTAACGCTATTCAAATACTAATCTACCCACAAGTTTTGAAGATAAATGAAAATTCTTTCTTCAGATAAAACCTTTGATCCCTTAGATTTCATCCCCATATAATATTTTTAAATAAATATAATAAATTCAAATTTGTATGAAGTTAACCCTTTGAAGGTTTAACTTGAAGCTCCGCGAATTATCGCCTTCAGAGCGCCCTACTGGTCTACGATAGACAGTGTAATACCTGATCTTACAAGACGAGCTTACTAGTGAATTCGATGTATATAATTTTTTTTTTTTATCACAGCTAACAAAATTGCAAAGCGGTTTGCAAAAAAGGTGATTCTTGAAGTATGTTTGAAATATTTTACTTGGTAACAAGATTGGATTAGATCGTAAGATGCAGACCATAGGTCATTCAGTGCTGAAAGGGAAATTGAGAGTAAAAGGTTTGCAAGGTGTAACAGGAGGAAAACCTCACAGTTGCACTATGAAACCATTTTTAGAAAAGGGAGTCAAGTAAGATGGAAGGAAAGACTATGATGGATAGTAAAAGGAATGAACAGGGTTGCAGCTAGGGGCCGAATGGATGCTGCAAGCTTAAGCAAAGCCTACAGCGCACAACTGGTATCAAGACAACCTTTCATCAATGGGTTCTTTTGTGATTTTGTTGCAACTGCCAAAATAAAAAGCAAATGCTACTAAGGTAGGATCGGGTCATATCTTGTCGAAACCCCGACACACAAACGGTCCCTTTCATCTCTGCCTGGAATAGTCTCCTTTGCTTCCTGATAACGGAATCCCTTCCTTTTCAATACTTTCTATCCTTCCCTGTTTAGTTCTCCTCTCCTTACCCCTTGCAGCACCTCCAAATTGCATTCTCTTTTCACCCACCTATCCTCCTCCAATCTTTCCACATGATCGAACCATATCAAAACAGACAGACGTATGATGCTCGCACTGAGCAAATAATTTCCTTACTTCATCAACTGACTTTTTCATTTCACACATGAAAGGTCGTATTATTATTATTATTAATGGGGCTTAGTTTTTCCAGACCTCTGAGTCTCAAGTAGACTCTTCTCGGGCTGGTTCTCAAGAATTAATCCTGAGAAGATGAAAAAAAAATAAATTACTTTATTTCAGAAACCTGTCTTATTTAAAAAATTTATGATGTTATTAAATGAAAAATCTTTGCTTTCAGCAAGAATACTTTTCATTTTTGAATTTCGTAGATAAATAGATCTTTGCTGGGTCCAATTTGGGCACTCAACAAGCAAATGCTGTACTGTCATGGGTGTTTGACATCTGTTACACTATTGGGTCAGCATGTGGTGTTGACATTAAGTGACCATGTGAGAATTTTGTCTCTCCTATACGGAGCCTTGTTAGGATCACCTCTTTTGATCTTTCTTCCTGTGAGGATGTCCTCCATGCATACACTTCAGTTTTTATGTTTTTAAGTTTATTTGTTGTTGGCACTCAGGCCCATTCTCTTTTCCAATCCTGGTAAATCAATGGTTTAACAGATGTTATCCAGTTTGACACTGGGGCATGTATAATTGTTGGAGGGATAGTGCAGGCTGATTTGGCAGCTGAGTCTGCATTTTCATTTCCTTTTAATCCCACGTGTGCTGGGAGCCAACATATTTCTATTGATAATCCTGATTGGAGGAGTTGATGGATTTTTATTTGTATTTCCTGCACTATTTGGTGTACTGATTTATACTGTCTTATAGCATCTATAGCGCTACGTGAGTCACTGAAAATAACAGACACTTGCTTTTGCCTCAGATATCATATCAAGAGCCATCTGTATGGCTGTGACTTCAGCAGTAAATACTGATGATATTAAAGGTAGGCTTTTTTTCATTAACATATTTTTCTAATATGCAGATGCTCCTACTCCAACATTATTTTTGGAGCCGTCTGTATATACCATAAATGTGTTTCATTTTCTTCTAATGTGCTCCAAAGCATGTTGGCGTTACATTTCTGTACTTGTCATTTGCTTTTTGAGTAGGTAAGACAGGGAGTTACATATCTTTTATTCGATTTAAAATCCACGGTGGTGGCAATTCCATTGGTGGGTGAAAAATAGGATCCATGTTATGCAAGTTTATTATGTATTTAGCTCTTTTTGGGAAAGAGCTAGTACTATTAACTGCTGTTACTGGATTACAGTTTTGAAAGCAGTCAGCTGCAGGAGACGATCCCGCTTGCACTGAAAGACCTCTTCGTATTATCATCAAATTACGGTGGTGTTTCAAGGGCAACACACCTGCCTCTACCAGAAGCGAGCTTGTTGGGGACGATCGGAATGCTCCTATGCAAATCGCACGCCTTCATGGTGCACTGCATCGAGAGTTTTTAATGAAGATTCTGAGGCGGATGAATATATTGGACAGCAGTAATCTATTATGGATAAGACTGTTGCCTTATATATCATTAATAAAATGTCTCGCTTTGCTCCCCAATTAGTGTGTGATAACTTTTAATATGGCAAGGGTTTTGATGCCCTTGACTTTAATGTATTTGATGTGCTCTTTCCAATTTAAATTGATCAAATATCACTCCTAGATACTTGATTTTTGTACAAAATTGTATTTCAGTGCTATAAAGGTGAAGTTTGATTGTTTGGTTCTTCATCCATCTTTTGTCTTTGTAGAAGATGATTGCTTTTGTTTTATCAGTTGAAAATTTAAATCCAACTGAATTTGTCCAACTACATATATTTGAAATGGCATCAACATATAAACTGTTTTTTACACCACTTGGTAAATTTATATTAATGTCATTGATTGCTAAAGCAAGCAATGTACAGCTCAAGACACTACCTTGAGGAATTCCTTCTTCCAGTTTATAGGTTACTGAGTAGGAATTTTCTACTCTTACTTGAAAAGTTCTGTTTGTTAAAAAGTTCTTAATAAATATTGGTAAGTGGCCTCTTAGTCCCTTGGAGTGGAGTTTTTGCATGATGTTATGTTTCCATGTTGTATCGTATGCTTTTTCTATATAAAAAAATATAGCTACTGTTAATTTCTATTGTTTAAAGCCTTTTTTGATATGATCTTCTAAATGTGTTAAGGGATCTAGGGTTGATCTGCCAGCTATTGAACCAGATTGTGTTGGTGTTAAAATGGATTCTTTGGTTATTACATACGTTAATCGTGCATTAACCATTTTTTCTAAGATTTTGCATAGGCAACTTGTTAGGGATATCGGTCTATAATTGGATGGATTACTTGCATCCTTTCCTGGTTTATTTATTGGAATTATTATGGCATGTTTCCATTTATCAGGAAAGACACGTTTTAGCCAGATACTATTATAAAATTCTAATAAATATGATTTAGCTATAGGAGCTAATTTTTCTATCATTTCAAATGATATTTTATCATATCCTGGCGCGGAGGGATGACAAGAGTTGATGGCATTATCTAGTTCATCCATGTTAAAAATATAATTATACTCCAGGTCTTCAAGAGTTTCAAAATTGAGTATTATATTTTCTTTTTGTTTTCTGATATTTTGAAAATGTATATCTAGGCTGGAGTAGGCACCGTTTTCAAAATGCTTTCCAATTATATTTGATAAGTATCCTGGTATATTTTTCCATTTAAATGTATTGCACTTCTGGGAGGTCTTATATGCTTTCCATTGATTTTCCTTATCTTTTGCCAGATATCCCTTGTGGATGTGTTTGAAGATATGTTTGAGACATATTCCTTCCATGATGAGATTTTTTCCGCTATTACCGCTTTTCTAAATTTGGCTGTATATTTGTTATATAGTGGTTTAATGTGGTTAATTGTTATGTTTATTATAACTATTTTGCTTAATATGTTTATATTACAGGGCATTTTGTTGAGTGATTTAAGGCGAGTTTTAAGTCTTAGATTGCGACCCAATTTATGTTAAGGTTGTTAAGGTTGGGTTCCACCATGGGATGGAATTTTGTGGAATGTGATTTGGTTTTTGGAATACTTTTATCTGCAGCATTTATTATGAAGTTTGAGAAGGATTCACATGTAGTATTGTGATCTTCGTTACGTGGGAATGGTGGTATGTTTCGTGTGTATAGGAAATATTTATCCCAGTTAGCTTTTTGAATATTATATCTTGTAGGTGGCAATATTTTGATATTACTTAAGTAGTTCAGAATGATTGGGAAATGGTCACTAGGACGTTCCATTCAAATTTCTTGGCTACATCATTTGAATATAATGAAATGTCAATTGAAGAAAAGGTTAGGTGTGAATTTGAAAAATATGTTGGAACTTCACTTTCATTGAGACAACACAGGTTGTGTTTCATTATAGTTTTTTCTATGTTGATTCCGGATGTGTCAGTGGGGTTATTAGTATCCCATAATGGATTATGTGCATTAAAATCTCCTACTATAAGTAGGGGTTCCTGTATACTTTTGCTAATAAGTTCAGAAAAATCACTAAAATTTGCATTGAAATCCGGTTGGTTGTATAAATTACAAATAGTGATTTTACTTTTGTAAAATCACTGATGTTATTTGATATGGCATAGATGGTATGTCGAAAGGTTCATATGTAATGCTATTATGAACGTATATGGCTGTGCCTAATTTTCCACCGTCAGTTGGTGAATAACAGGCAATTTTATAGTGTTGGATATTTGTAGGGTTACTTCCTATATGTTGTAGACATATGCACATTGGGTTGTAGTCTCGTATGATTCTTTGTAATTCACCCAGACGTAGTCGGGTTAAGAGACCATTTATATTCCATTGAATGATTTTATATTTCATTATTGGGAGGAATTGGTGTTAAATTCTGTAAATTGATTGCTGATTTTACTTTGCCTCGTAATTTATATGCATTTGAATTTATTTGTGGTTTTTTAATCGTTGTATTTGTATGTCAGTTATTAGATTCTGCAGTTGGTTGTTTTTAATAATTGAATATTAATAAATATTTTTTTATTTTATAATTTCCTTTTTGTATTTCAAGGATTCAGAACATAATTCGTTCTCATGTTGGTGTGTTAAAGGGCACCTCCTTAATTTAGTAAAATTGTCTATACAATTTCGAACTGTGTCCTCTGCCTTGGTAGTTAGTTGGTTATATGTACTTCAAAGCATTCATTACAACCACAAGATGAAGCATGTTTGGTAATGTTAATTATTGGTTCAGAAGTATTTGGTCTAGCTTTAAAAAATTTCTGATCTTGTAATTCTATTGGTCCTTTTCTGTAGTGATAAGGACTGTTGGTTGAGGGGTTATTTGTTTTGTTGTTGTTAATGGAATATTTGAGTCTTGTGGATGGTTGGGGGGTGATAGTTATATTTTGGTTTGGTTTAATGGTATAATTTTCATTAGTATTATTTGATGGGAATTGAAAAGAGTGATCTTTACTGTCCAGATGTTGGCTGTTTGATTGAGATTGAGGGTAATTGTGTATTTCCACTTGTGATGAGGTTAGTTTAATATCTTTTTTAAAATGTTCTCCTGGTGTAGTTGGAGTTTCTTTGGATTGATTGTAATTTTCAATATTTACTTTTTTTCCCTTAGGTGGGGTTCGTTCCAGTATTCTTTTCTTTTTGCCAGTTCGATTATTATCATTATTTAACTCCTCTTCCATTGGAAGTTCTTTTCCATGGATAACTGAATCATCTATGTTAGTGGTGGTATTGGTCGTTGTAATATCACTTTTATTTTGGGTTTCAGTATTATTGGTATGAAATTTAGTTTCTATGTTTATATCATCTTGTTTGTTATTGTGCTGCTTGATGTCTTGATTTTTAGTCACATTTGAAAAGGTGGGGGTTTTCGATGGATTATTAACTCCTCTTACTTTTAGCTCAAGTCTGGCTTCCATGACTGACATTCCTGTCCTATTTATTAACAACTGAAGTTCTGTGTTATATTGGTAAAATGAGCACTCCTTAGATTTCGCGTGATGGGCTAGTCCACAATTAATACATTTTGGTTGATTACAGTTCCAATTAGTGGTATGGTCATCTGATGCACAGACTGCACATATTGCCTTATTACGGCATCTTTTGTATGTGTGTCCATACCTTGAGCACTGTGTACATTGTAGTGGTTTTGGCCAAACAAAAGGACGAACTTCTCTATTTTGTCCAAGAACTTTTATTTTAAATGGTAGGTCTTGGCCTGTAAATTTTATTTTGGCAATGTTGATAATTTTATTGTTGTCTTTCCTACTTGAAATCGAGTATATTTCTAAATCGTGGATATTGTTATATCTCAATTTTAAGGAGTCTCGCAGTAGTTGTTTTGAAGGAAGCTCCTGCTCGCTATTGGGTAGGATGACTGTACCCTGTACATAATTCAATGTTGCGTGGCTTGTAATTGTTACTTTTATATTATTTATTTCTGTTATACTCAAAAAGGCAGTGGACTGCTTTTTATTGGTTACTTGGATAAGCCATTCATTGTCCTTGATGTGTCTGCATTCCATGTCTTGTGTTGGATATATGTTAAGTAATTTGTTTTCTAGTATCGCTGCTGAGATTTTGTTGTCAGCTTTGAGGACTAGAAATCTTGACCAGTTATCTGGTCCAAAGAGGTCATCAAAATGTACCAATGTGGGATTAAGTCGGTAATTTTTGTTTCTTTTTGGTCCTTGTTTTATGTATGTTGTCTATTATGATTTTTATATTTTTTCTGTATTGTTGGGAGGATTATTTGTCTCTAATTCAGAATTATTGTTCATCATATATGGTTCCATTGTTACGATATTGGAGTTTACCCATTTATTTTTGTTTGTTTCTTTTTTATTTATGCACTCGATTTGGTTTTCTGGCTCTGCTGCTTTACTTGGAACAGGGTGTTCCTTTGTATCATTTATAGTACTTTCACTACTTGTGGCAGTACCAAGGAAATTCGGGAGTGACGTGCCAATAGTCATCAACTGTGCCGTAGTTTTTCCATCATGGGGTCCAGGGGTACTCATATCATTTATTTCAATATTCATAAATTTTGAGAATTATATATAAAAAAAATCTTGAAAAGATATCATTGGCCCTTTGCGAAGTTAAATCTTCCGCCAAAAGCACAAGTGAGAAAGGACTCCCAAATGTCCGCATCCCTACCCTACCCCAAAAGGGGATGGCATAACATGATTAGTATGGCCCAAGTGTAAGCAGAACCCGCTTGCTAGGACTAAGAGTATTACGATAATACAATTATCTCCATCCTAATCACATTATGGGCAAACTGGATAGAATGCCGAGAGTTCTGTTCCTAGAACCAGGGCTCCCCTGGAATCCGTGGTCCAGCTCTACAGAATAGTTCCGCCTGAAAAACAGGCCCGAACATTGTCGGGTAGATGATGGATCTACCACAGTTCTCACTATTTAGCTTCGGATTTAACTCCACGTTATGCCATGATATGTTTTCTCATTTATTTGCTTTCAAAAATTTTGGCAAAAATGGAAAAGTCCACAGAAGTTAACTCGAAAATATATAATGTCATATGGGACTCTTGGGTTCGAACCTGGGAAGAGATTCCTGAGGTTCGAGAGCCCCCTCACCACGTCAAGGTGGTTCCATAATGAGTCCACAGAAGTTAACTCGAAAATATATAATGTCATATGGGACTCTTGGGTTCGAACCTGGGAAGAGATTCCTGAGGTTCGAGAGCCCCCTCACCACGTCAAGGTGGTTCCATAATGAGGGGGAAAGGTCGTATTAAGAATGAGGCTTCTTTTCAGACCAAAGTTCGCCAAATGTCACCATCAACATAGGCTAGAAAGCAAATAAGCATATATACCTCAGGTTTACATATTACCCGTTTAACATTGGCCGCCCCCGGGAGCTTGAAATAACGTTCCCATTGCAAACCGCCCCTGGGGTAGCCTCTATTTAACGTCAAGCTAACCCCCACTGTTTCAGAACACCCCCTTAAAACATATTTTTGCGTATTAGGACACTTTCTGCATGCATAAACATAAAACGAACAATAATTTATAAGAATTTGCCGTTTCCATTCTTCCACCATATCAACAGTGCACGACAATTGTAATATTTTAACCACGTTTACTTATTTGCAATGTTTGGTCATGAAATAATGTAAATATTTTAGTATAGGATGTAATGGACGAAGTACAGTCCGGAAGCTCGCTATGGAGACAAAAATAAAATTATTTATCAAGAAGTGGCTTTCTTTAACAATTCTACGTACTTCGAGTAGTGCACGAAGAGTAACTACAGAACGTAGGACAGAACCAATATCAACGAAACCTGCTCATAACTACTGCTTACATGTACAAATGTGCATATATATATATATATATATATATATATATATATATATATATATATATATATATAGATATCTAATATATATATTAATATATATATCTATATATATATAGATATATATATATATATCTATATATATACACAAGTCAACAATTGAGAGTTTTCGGATTCAGCGCTGTCCAATTCCGCCTGGGCTCTTTCTGTGCAAATTCAGCATTGACAATCTTATCGAGAGCACCTTGGATACAGTATATTCAGCATGGAACTTTATAAAAAAAATGTCTGGTTACAAGTCCGGATTTTAAGGAGTGTCTTTGCGGGGTCGTATGTTCGTGTTTCAATGGCAGTGGCTGATAAAGCAATGTGTGATATTTCATGAAAATGTGTGGCCTCGTGGCTGCTGGAGCTATACGTGATAGATGTGGAAAATCCCAGCTCTTAATGACCTGTTGGAAAGGTAAGCTGACTACATTCAGTGCCTTGCCGTGTACTGTTATTATTTCTTTTGGCAATGGATTTTCTTATTATTAATGCAATTTCTTGAGTGAAAATCTTATTATAATATTGTGGGAAATATCCGTTTTTTTCAAGTTGGGTTAATATACATGTTTCTTGTTTGACAGATGTACCATGGATAGACCACGCAGAAAAGTGCTAAAACATGGGCAATAGAGACTGTTTCAGAACCCTGTCTTAACTGGAGTTTTGTATTAATATGGTAAATTTAGTGTCAGTGTGTGGGAAAGGGAATTTGGTTTTCTCTTTGGTTTTTCACTGCTGTTTTACTGACGTTTGAGGTAGCGATTTAATAACCGGGTTTAGCTTATTTCCATTTAACCAGCACCAAGTTGGGTTTCCCGAATAAAGTCAATTTTCATAGGATTGTATGAGAGAGAGAGAGAGAGAGAGAGAGAGAGAGAGAGAGAGAGAGAGAGAGAGAGAGAGAGAGAGAGAGAGAGTTCTGTGTGTCTGAGTATTTAATATTTTGTGTGGCCCCCATCTGCCTGTACAACAGCCTGCATTCTTGAGGGGTATGATTTCAACAAATCACAAAAAAGCTGAGACTCAAACTCTATTTCCCTAAGCATTTTTGTCACCTCTCTTTGCAGGACGTCGAAGCTTGGTATACCACCATAGTTTCACTGTGCGCACTTCAACACGATCCTTAAGATACTACCAATGTTTTCACACACATTAAGGTCAGGGGAGCAACCTGGAAATTCACTTGACAAGAAGAAATTGATACCACTGTTTCGAAGCAGCTCCTGTGTCTGAAGGGCCTTGAAACATGGTGCCTTATCAAGCAAAAATGTGGCTTCTTCAACAGATAACACATTTTCAGGTTTTTTGAGGAAAGGAAATACTCTCCACCAGTAAGCACCGTTTGTCTGAAGTATTTGCCATTCCATGACTGTCCTTTTTCTTTCATGATCCACATTAACCATTTGGCTATGAAACAGAAAATTTCCAAACATTCAGGAAATTTCACAACTTGGCGATAGTGCACGTCATCACTGATATCATCCAACTTTGCAGCCCAAATGATGTCATTGTTATGATTTGGCTTCCTGACCGTGTAAATGAAGAATTCATCTGATGCAGCAACATGGAGAAAGTCAGCTTCATCCCAATCTTTAAGAAATGAACCACAAAACCATGCACAGTCTTCTCTCTGTTGATGAGTGATGTTGGGCTTGCTGATAACATGAAATGGCTTGATACCAGATTTTTTTCAACTCACGATATACAGCACTATAACTTCTCTTCTTTCCCCTTTTTGGTTCTAATTCAAGCGCCAATTTAGGTAAAGACTTTCTTGGTCTACCCACTGCCTCAGCTATGATGTCTTTTGACTCCTGAGAAAGGACTTCAGGCCTTTCAAGATTCTCAATCTTTTTGCGATCACAGTCATATGGATTTTTGTTCCAGTTTCTTTTAACAAAGGATTCATCTCTCTTAATGTATTTAGCTATCCAGGAATGTGAAATGAAGGATGCGCCAGCATCCCTGGCCTCTCTGAAGGTTATAGCTCAGATTTGGTGAATCCATCTGATTTCCTCCAAGTCGTTAGTCTGAAAATACAAGAAATGTAAAATGAAAAATAACTTAATAGAAACTCAAGATAATGTACTTGGAAGTAGGCTATAGGAGAAAACTTCATAACTTTCCATTTGTTCTGTGGAGGGGGGGGGGGGGGGGGGGGGGGGGGGGGGGGGGGGGGGCAGCTCTAATTTCGAAACACCCAGTATATAACAACATATATATAGGATATATATACTTTCATACACAGTACATACATATATGTTTGTGTGTGTGATGATGCTAGGAGTCTTTAGACCGCTTTTGCTGCAACCATTCACACCGTTTTACCGTCGCCTATAAAAGAAAAAAATATTTCATCTAGAACTTGGCATTCGTCACACGGAATTCGTGTTCATTTCCAGTCATGTACCAATTTTTCGGAAGAAAAATTTTCGGCAAAAGAACAAACGAAAGATTATTTGGAGGGGGAGAGCAGTGCAATGACCTTTAGGAAGCAGAATGAGAGATGCCCTCTCCCTCTGCGTTCAAAACAAATAAAATTGAATAGCGAGAAGTTGGAGGAATAATCAAATGGGAAGAGGATTCTTTCCTTGTTTCTTAAAATGTGGGTCAGTGGCTTAAACTGAAGCGACAATTGGCGATGAAACACTTTTCCTAATTTATGATGTGTCTCGAGAACTCTCAGAGAGAGAGAGAAGAGAGAGAGAGAGAGAGAGAGAGAGAGAGAGATTAGCTTAAGTCTCTTGAAGCTCTGATATTCCTCTTCGATGACTCATTAAAACTGTTAACCAAGTCGCAATAACTAATTCTTGATTTGAACCACCATCTCATTTCTTGTCTTTCATACTTTTCGTTAATTGGTGAAGTTGGCTATAAAGAAACTTCAATACGAATCCCCCCTCTTAATCATGACAACCACGCAAAGAAATTTCTTCATCTTTTGTTCTTTCATTTCACCTTTTCCCGCTTTTGCGTGAGGTCGATGTTTCCTACATGGTTCCTCTATCTTTTTCGGTCATGTGCAACTCCTCTCCTATTAAATTTTTCTCCATCAAATATTCCCCTAGTTCGGTCAACCCACTTACGTTTGAATATTCCTCACCTCACCTCACTTTCCCATTCTCTCTTAAAATACTGTCCATCTTTCCGCTCAACTTTGCCTTACCACTTCAGTACTCTTAAACCAGTTTCACTCTAATTCCTCCAAGTATTCACACGAATACTACCCTGATCAATGCACTTCAAAACCCTATTCCCCCATCGCATGTTCTACTCCAGCACAACTGACTCTCTCTCTCTCTCTCTCTTCTTCTTATGGTCCTTTTGGAGTGCAACTGAAGAACTGATACTAGGATACGTTATATATATATATATATAGATATAAGATTATATATATATATATATATATATATATATATATATATATATATATATATATAGATATAGATATTATATATATATATAAAAACAAAAATAAACATATATATATATATATATATATATACTATATATAAAATAAAATATAAAATATAAAATACATATATAATATAATATATATATATATATATATATATATATATATATATATATATATATATATATATATATATATATATATATATATATCAGTTGTATTCCACATAGGATAATGAAAACAAATGGTATATCTCAGAAAATGACCAACTGTTTCGTCTTCCAATGGACCTCTTCTTGGAGCGTTTATTAAGGAAGAGATAAAGTTTACAATGTATGTAGCCAAGAAAGGCGTAATTGATTGATTGATTTGTTAGTTCTTACTGGCGTCACAACAACGAGGTTATTGACGCAGTATCATTAAAAGGAATTACAAAGGAAAAAGTAAATTAAAAAGCTACATATAAAAATGTCTGAGAACTATAGAGAAGCCAAAAATACACGAAATACCCATCCCACCTATACATCTATTTCAAATCAATTGTAAACAAAAGTACAAGCAACACAGGCACCCCACATACTTCCAAATTCCACACAATTCTGTGAAATAAATAGATATTAAAAGCTACTAAAACTTTATACTTTGTAATAAATATTATATTACTGGAGGTAAACTTATGTACATAAAAATTTAACGAAAGTAAAAGACTTAAACAAAAGCAAAACAACATACACTACCACAAAACTAACACATATACACAAACTCAAACATCATGACCAAACTAACCTAAATTTTTTCAAGAAGACCTGCTTCATGAAGGTAACTGAAAAGGCTATCCTCTTTAAAATCTCTTCCTATAATGACATCCAGTTTAAAATCCGTTCTTCCAACTTCGTTAAAATGACTCTTCCGTACTGACATTAAACTGGGACATTCTACTATTAAATGTTTTACAGTGAGGGGAACAAGACAATCCTCACAAAATGGTTCAGGGTCATTGTTCATTAAAAAAAACCATGAGTAATCCGTGTGTGGCCGATCCGTAACCTACATAATGCAGTCTCTTTCCGACGGTCTTCTAACATATAGCGCCAGGAGTTGATTACATCAGTAAGTTCTCTCATTTTATTATTGCTCTCTATTGTCCAATAAAATTGCCAAACTGATTCTACTATCTTTTTAATTTCAGGAATGTAGTCTGAGCAAGGAATTGTTTATACTACTTGGATTTTTTTATGTACCTGACTTAGCCAGTTCATCAGCTCGTTCATTTCCAACAATACCAACATGTGAAGGAACCCAGCAGAAGTCAAACTGCCTTCTGTTTTTGTTTTAATAAAAACAGCCACTATGTTATTTCCAAGTTACAATTTTTTTAGTGCTGTTAAAATGCTAAAAAGTTCAGCAGTAAAAATAGAAGCAGAACTTGGTAGTGCACCACAAATACTACTGTCAGGGTATACCACTCCAAACCAAAAGCCTGCACTGGATTTGGAGCCATCGGTAAAGATTTTGTTCTCGAGTTATCATGTTTTTCAGCATGACAAAGAAATTTCTGTTTAAGAATATCATCTGAACAATCTGCTTGCAACCGGAAAACCATTTACAATATTCACAGAGGGCAACTTCCATGGAGGGAATCTTGAAAATTTTGCTGGAATTACTTTTCCTTTTATTACATTGAGATCCTCAAAGCACATTTTACCCTGTATCCAAAAGGGTTTGGATATGAAGCATATTTTTCATAAGTACAAAAATTGCCTTTATAAACAGTATTGTAGGCTAAGGACTCAGGAGTTCTCTGTATGCGGCACCAATATTTCAACAGGGCAAATTGTTCTTATCAAAATCTAGGGGCAGTTCTCCTGCATCCAATAATAAACTAGATTATTGGGGAGGATCTAAAGGCTCCTGTTGCGATTCTAATTCCCCCATGGTGAACTGCATTCAAAGTAGCTAATCTTTTAGTTGCTGATGAGTAGATTTCTGACCCATATGCCAACTTTGAACCAACCATTGCTTTGTAAACATGTAACAAGTGCTTTCTATCAGCCCCCCAATTTGTATGACCTAAGACTTTTAAAACATCTAAGGCCTTCATGCATTTGACTTTGAGGCTCCTGAGATGAGCTTCCCATGTTAACCTGCTATCACAGATAAGGCCTAAAAAACTTGTTTCCTGTACACATTTGAGTCTCTGTCCATTTAAAAAACAGATCTAGGTCTGGATGAACCCCTCTGATACAGGAGAAATGTATAACAAACAGTTTTGGCAGAGGAAAATTTAAAACACATGCTCAGCTGCCCAACTGTTAACTTTATTTATCACCAACGAAGTTTTCGCTCTGCAACAGACATTTTAGATGCAGCACATGAAATAGATAAATCATCAACGAACATTGTTGACATTACATCTTTTGGAATTTTTTGAGGCTATCCCATTTATGGCTAAGGCAAACAGAGTGACACTTAACACACTTCCTTGTGGTACTCCTTCCTCTTGTTCTTTCAAATTAAACAAAGTATACCCACTCTAACTTTAAAATAACGGTTTTTTTTTTTTTTTTTACTTTAATAAAAAGTGGTAGGTTAGTTCTCCACACATACCAATTTCATGAAGACTTTCATAATTCCATGCTCCCAGGTAGTATCATAAGCCTTTACTAGGTCAAAGAAAACCGCCACGTAATGCTGCTTGGAAGCAAATGCCTGACGGAAATTGCATTCTCCAAACGTCAATACATCTGTGCAAGAATGCATACAACAAAAGCCACACTGAGATGATGATATAATCTTCTTTGATTCTAAAACCATACCACTTAAATTTACCATTTTTTCCATAAGTTTACATAAACAGGATGTTAAAGCTATTGGTCTACAGTTGTAGGGACAGATGAATCTTTCCCAAGCTTCAAAGGGTAAAACTGTCGCTATTTCCCAAACACTAGGGTAATCACTCTCCTTAAAAATTCTATTAACCCTCTTACGCCGGAGCCCTAAAATCAAACGTCTCCCGTATGCCGGGTCCTGGTTTGGATGTGAGCGCGGAAGTGGAAAAAATAATTTTTTAATTTTTTCAAAAAAAAATTACAGCGCGCGTACTTTTGAAGATTAAGAGTTCATTTTGGCTCCTTTTTTCTCATTGCCTGAAGTTTAGAATGCAACCATCAGAAATGAAAATAATATCATTATCATATGTAAATAATGCGATATATGGTAGCGAAAAAAAAAAAAATTCATACATAATTGTATTCAAATCACGCTGTGGCAGAAAACGGTCAAAGCTAACCAGTTACTTTTTTTTGCGTTGTATTGTACACTAAATTGCAATCAATTTGATATATAATACATTGTAAAACAATAAAAGCAACACCGGAAAAATATTATACACAAAATGATGTACGAATTCGTAACGAGCGGACGTAAAAAAATGTTATTTTCAAAAATTCACCGTAATTCTAAATAATGTTCTAGAGACTTCCAATTTGTTTCAAACATTAAGACAAATGATTGAATATTACGATACTGTAAGAGTTTTAGATTAGAATTGCAGATTTCGACCATTTCGGACGAGTAAATTTGACCGAATGTCGAAATTTTAATATATATATTTTTTTTTATATGGACATATTTCAAAAGATGGAAAAAGCTACAACCTTCAATTATTTTTTATGTATTCTTCATGAATTTGCCACACATTTTGATATATGAAACTCTATAAAAAGGCTAATATGAAAAGGAGCAAATATTAGGATAATGCCATGTACGTATTTCGGAGACTTGCGGCCGTGAATCGGCGCGCGGAGTGAAGGTAATATATTTTTCAAAAATTCACCATAAATCACAATATTGTTTTAGAGACTTCAAATTTGTGTTTCAAAATGAAGAAAATGACAGAATATTACTAGGCCGTAAGAGTTTTAGCTTACAATTGCGTTTTTCAACTATTTCGGTAGAGTCAAATTTGACCGAACGTGGTTTTTTTTTTCTATTTATCGTGATTTATATGCAAATATTTCGAAAAAAGAGAAAAGCTACAACCTCAATCATTTTTAGTTGTATTCTACATGAAATTACGCACATTTTCATATATAAAACTTTATGTAACAGTAATTTTAAATGGTGCAAACATTTCGAAAATCGCACAAAAAAAATTCTGATTTTTTCGGAAGTTACCGCGCGAACGTAATGTTTTTTTTTTTCATAAATTCACCATAAATCGAAATATTGTGCTAGAGACTTCCAAGTCGTTGCAAAATGAAGGTAAATGATTGAATATTACTAGAATATAAGAGTTTTAGCTTACAATTGCGTTTTTCGACCATTTCGGTAGAGTCAAAGTTGACCGAAAGTTGAAATTTTTGCACTTAACGTTATTTATATGAAAAATATTTCAAACTGATAAAAGCTACAACCATGGGTTTTTTTTGTTTTATTGTGCATGAAATTGCGCACATTTCCATATATAAAACTTTATGTAACGGCAAATTTAAAAGGGTGGCAAACATTAGGACAAATCGCACACGAAAAAATTTATCGAAGAGTTATCGCACGAACGTAAGGAAAAAGTTTTTTCATAAATTCACCATAAATCGAAATATTGTGCTAGAGACGTCCAATTTGTTGCAAAATGAAGGCAAATGATTGAATATTACTATAATGTAAGAGTTTTAGCTTACAAATTGCGTTTCTCGACCATTTCTGTAGAGTCAGAAAGTTGACCGAAGGTTGAAATTTTTGCACTTATCGTTATTTATATGAAAATATTTTCAAAACTGATAAAAGCTACAATCATGAGTATTTTTTAGTTGTATTGTGCATGAAAATTGCGCATTTTCATTTTCATATAATACTTCATGTAAAGGATATTTTAAAATGGTGCAATAATTATGTCAAAGTGACGAAATAATTTCCGAGATGTGTCACATACTTTTTTAGTGCGATAAGAAAGAAATTCGCGCTTGCGCGCCTGCGTTAGCGATTGTAAACAAAACAACGCCTTGATCCGTGAACTCCCAGCATCTCCCAAGGCGCGTGATACAAAAGTTTTCGGCTGGTAGGCCTATAAGTATTTTTTTCCGCGAATTTTTAAAAAAACTTTTTTGAGCCGACGTATGATACGTCCAATCGGCATACGGGAGACATTTTGACTCGACGTTTAATACGTCCAATATCGGCGTAAGAGGGTTAATAATACTTAGAATGGAAAATTTTGTTTCCTTTGAGGTATTCTTGATCATTCATATAAAATTTCATCAGGTCCAGGTGCAGTGTTTTTACTGTTATTAAGAGCAAATAAAAATTCCTCCATTGGTACAAGGCATATTATATGATTCAGATTTAAATGAAGTAAAATCCAAGTGTTTTCCGACTCTGCTAACACTCTCTCGCTGTAGAATGGAGAATTTTCATCCCTGCTGGATATCATTGCAAAATGTTCAGTAAAAACATTGCTTACAGCTTTTGAGTCGGTTATAAAGTCACCATTGACTTTTAAAACAGGGAGGGGACTAGGATTGTACTTTCCTGCTATTTTCTTAATAACTGTCCATATCTTGGTCATAGTGGTTTTCCGGTAATTGTTGACATAAAAAGTACCCATGATTCTTCGTCTCGCATGTTTTATTTGCCATCTGAATTTGGCTCGAGCCTTTTTAAAAGGAGATCAAGTAGCATTCATCGATGTCTTCTGTACCTACTAAAAGCTGCTCTCATGACTTTATGTCTTATTTTGCATTGAACATTTAACACCCCATGGAACAGGCTTCCAATGCAATTTTCCACTGGTCTTTGGGATTGCTTTTTCTGCTGCAAACATAAAAATCATTGTTAAATAGAACAATGCTTCTCCTACTGTTGCACATCCTTTGCATCTAGTTCAATATAACTAAGTTCTTGGAAAAGGGGCCAATTTGCTTTATTGGTACACCACCTAGGCATTCTGTATACTGGCTCATATTCTCAGTTCTGATGACAACTGGGAAATTAATCACTACCATATAGATCATCCAACACCTCCCAGTTGAAGTCTATGAATGTATCAGAACTGTTGTTAGATAAGTCAATGCATGAAAATGTACCAGTCTGAATGTGAAAATGGGTGGGTGGGTTTTTCAGTATTCAAAAGGTCATATCTGAACTTTCTATTGATGATAATTTAAGGTTGCCTCTTTGATTTGTTAAAATGTCACCCCAAAGTTCATGTCGACCATTAAAGTCTCCCAATATAAGAAATGGTCGAGGTAGCTGTTCATACAAGTGTGTTAACTGTCGTTCAAGTATTGGGTTATTAGGAGGGAGATACAATGAACAAATTGTGTATGTCTTTTTCAAGTTAATTTAACAGCTACAGCTTGTAATTGAGTTTGCAACTTAATTACAAGTAAAGGGAATTGGGAGTGGAATGCAAAAATCTCTTTACGAGTAAGCATTTTGTTATTACTTAGCAGAGTCTCTTGTAGCACTAAGCATACTGGGTTATAGGTATTAATCAAACATAATAGCTCTTCATATTTAGTGTGAAGTCCCTGACAGTTCCATTGTAATATAGCAGTGAAAGTACCTATTTACTAGAGGATGATCCTCTGTCCAAGATCGTTCTACTATGCTTTTCTTTGTAGATGACATCTGAGTTTTGTGACGGACTTTTGGTACAGTTCCAGATGTCGAAGGAGTACTTAGAGGGTCATTTAAATGTACCAAGTGATCACTTATGATGGTATTTGAAACGGCGGTATCTTTAGTAGTATCTTCGACCCTTGTAGGATCTGGTTTATCATTTTCAACTAGTCTAGTTTTTATTGTCTCAAACCAAGCTGATCTGAGTGTAACACTCTGTTTGCCTTAGATTCTACATTTTGTTGCTGCTGTGTTGTAAGATAAGATAGTGGGGATATGACTCATTGTTTTCCTTTAATTCAGATGTTCTATGGAGGGGTCAGCTAAATCATAGGATGATGAAGGTGTACTCATTTTTTTCTGACTCATTAACTTTTAATGAGTCAGATGTATCTCCTTTCTCAAGGTGCTTGACTTTTTGGATTCAGGCATTGTTACAGACTCTTCACTTAAAGTCCTCCTGTTGACAATTGTCCCCAGCATCCAATAATTCTTCTTTCTTTATCTTCATTAGACTTTTTGAGATTCAATTTCTTTTGACTTTCCCCATTTCCTTTTACTGCATCTACAAATGACTGTTGGGTGTTGAATTTCTGCAGTCCTTTGTCTTGCCTAAATGTAATAAACTCTTGAGTCTTGATACAAAGTGTTTCTTTTTTAAACGAGATACTTGATACATGATTTATGTGCTGAATTATGGTCTCCCCCTTAATAATTAGGCAGCGTGGAGTAAGCTCACAGTTCCCATGCTCTTTTCTTCCACAGTTAAAAAGCATATAGCTGGTTCATTCCTTTCTTTTTCCTTTTTTTCCGCATGTTGTAATCAGATGGCCAAACATTTGACAATGGAACCATCTTCTGAGCGGGAATTATACTGTCTAACTGGCAGGTGAAGCCATGCAGCTTTCAGAAATTTAGGGAGTCTCAAACAATCATAGGTGAGTATCAAAAGTAGGTGTTGGATGTAATGTTCCCAATACTTTTTCTTGATTCGTCTCACATCAACCCACCTTTTGATCAGCAAATTCTTTTCGGAGAGTGTCTCAGAATAATGTAAGAGTTCAGTACTATACACTACTCCTTTACACTGATTCATTGTTTTTTGTGAGGAGTGCATTTCGCTGTGCTTCCTTCTACAGCACTAATAGACAGTAATTTTCTACTTTCATCTGGTGATGAACTTCTACAAGCAAGCTTACCTTCACCTTAAGAGGTTATCTTAGGTTCTCAGCCAATGCATTTTACAATATCTCTATGGACATCAAATATATTGTCTTTTATGTTTTTGTCGAGGTCAAGAGAGAGATATTTGTTATAAGTCTCAGGTTCTTGAGATCCAAGTAAAATTCCAATATCAGGTTTAGCATTCCTATTTCTATTATTAAATCTGCTATTCGTTTCCTCTGTTCTGAACTACATAAGGGCTCGTAGTAACAATTGTCCGCATGACCAATATCTTGTACAAGATATTGTTCATCAAGGGACATAGCATACTTGAAGAAAATATTCTTCTTTCTGTGAGCCCATCTTCTAAATTATTTCTTCAGAATGGTGGGGATATCTGAAAGAATAGATCTAGATATTAGACCATTGTCAGCATGAAGAATATCTTCCACACCTCTGCTCTGGTTATAAGTTTTATGAGGCTCACATTTAATCTTATTCCTCTAATTGTTTCAATTTCTTTCAGCTTGCGTGCTTTCAGATGGTGACTGTACCTCTATCAATAAATGCCCTTTGCCTAAGGAGGAAATCTTAAGCTTTCTGCCTAAAACATGTAAACTATTTCTCTATATATTCAAAAAATTTCTGAATGTTCTATATTGCCTTCTTCTAAGGACAAAGTTTAAAAATTTATCATATGCAGCAGGCTCAAACACACCTGGCATTACTTCAATTTTCCTAAGCTTCCTATTTTTTTCCTTGTTTAGATTTTTCCTCCTTAACCCTAAAACTATACTGGTTTGGGTTAGAAGGCATATAATGGGCCATTGTTACCAACTGTATCACTTTCCAAGAGGCTGTACCATATTGCCCTTTTCCAAGCATGAGGTTGTCATCGGTGTTTGGGGGAGGTTTATATGGTTTGCCATAAAACGAAGAAAATTAATTTCGTCCAAGTGGGGTCCCTCTCACCAAGGAGGCCCAACTGGGGGAGGAGCAAAACTGTCACACACAGAGGTAACTGCCCTGGGACCCTCACCTAGATATACGCCACACCCACAGTGCGTTAAGAGCCGTAAGTCCGTCGAGATCGGACCCAGCACTGTGGGTATATGGCTTAACATAAAAATTTCTTCTCGCTCGACCACGTCAGGTACTCTAGTTTTATGGGTGGAGTGGCATGCCATCCAATTCCACCCTCCATCTAGTTAGAAGAGCAGTCAATTCAGTAATCGAATAACATGCCAGGATCATCAACGAAAGAAGAAGGGAAGGAGGAAAATTTATAGGAGGATTGGTTGGTTGGTTGGTTTTATATAGTTTAGGGTAACACCAAGCACTGGGCAGCAAAGGCCATTCAGCGCTTACTGTATAACTTTATGAAATTATATGACATGTTATATCAAATAAAGCAGGTTTCTTTCTTTGAGAAAATTTACTATATTTTGAAGTGGGGCATTTTCTCCCAATAGTTCTTCAAGTGGTATATTATATATGTTGTTGGATCTTCGTTTTCTTTCGAATTTATTGCATTCAGTTAGTAGATGACGGACTGTGACCATAGTACGACAATGATCACAGTAAGGGGCCTGTCTTTCCTCGCCTTGCAACATCAAGTATTTGTGTGTTAAGTATGTATGTCCTATTCTTAATCTTGTTAAAATGACATTTTCCATTCTTTGTTGTCTATTCCAAGGTTTTAACAGATGATTTAATATGCTTTAATTTATGATTTGATTCTAGCCATTCTTTTTTCCCATTTTGATTGACAGTATTCATTTATTGTTGTTTTGATGTCAATGTAAGGTATTTGTATTTTTTTTTATAGACTCCTTTTTTACTGCCTTTTTTGGCTTCTTTATCCACCTCATTACCCTTTATGCCTACATGGGAAAGGACCCGACAGTTTTATATTTACAATTTCCGTTTTACTATTACGTATATCTATCCACTCCCTTATTTCTTCAATTACGGATGAGAAATTGTGTATTGTTTTAGCGCTTCTAAAGCACTGTAAGAATCCATGTATATTACAAAGGTATCGTTTGCCTTTCCCACCATAAAGGTATGTTTTATAGCCTCCAATATAGCATTTATCTCTGCAGTGAATATCGAGCATATTTTGGAATTTTTTCTCTTATTTTTATATTTTTGTTACTACAGCATACCCTACGCCCTCCTTCGACTTGGAACCATCTGTATAAATACTAATGTCCCTTTTATGATTTTCCTGGTGTGACAGAAATTCACTCCTTAATTGTGCATCTGTTACCTTCTTATTAAATGATTTCTCACAGATTTCTATTTTAGCATGTCTCCACGGAGTATTTTAGGGGTGGCTTATTTTTTTATATGCTACTTGTTCCTTAATTTTAGATGTTCTATATCAGGTTTACAAGCGTTACCCAGGCGCGCATGCGCGAATTTCTTTCTTCTCGCACTAAAAAGCACCAGCGATGCATCTCAGAAATTCTTTCGTCACTTTGTTGTAATTTTTGCACCGTTTTATATTAGCCATTACATAGAGTTTTATATTTTGAAAATGGGCGCAATTTCATGTAGAATACAACAAAAAACAACCCATGGTTGTAGCTTTTATCAGTTTTTGAAATATTTTCATATATATCACGATAATGCCAAAATTTCAACCTTCGGTCAACTTGACTCGACCGAAATGGTCGAAAAAAGCATTTGTAAGCTAAAACTCTTACATTCTAGTAATATTCAATCATTTACCTTCCTTTTGGAATAAATTGGAAGTCTTTAGCACAATATTTCGATTTATGGCGAATTTTTGAAAAACAAAAAAAAAAAACATTTTCCTTATGTCCACACGGTAACTCAGGCGAAAATCTCAGAAATTCTTTCGTCACTTTGTCATAATTTTTGCACCGTTCTATATTAACCGTTACATAAAGTTTTATATATGAAAATGTGCGCAATTTCATGTAAAATACAACAACAAAAAAACAACCCATGGTTTGTAGCTTTTATCAGTTTTGAAATATTTTCATATAAATCATGATAATGACAAAATTTCATCCTTCAGTCAACTTTGACTCAACCGAAATGGTCGAAAAAAGCAATTGTAAGCTAAAACTCTTACATTCTAGTAATATTCAATCATTACCTTCATTTTGCAACAAATTGGAAGGCTCTAGCACAACATTTCGATTTTATGGTGAATTTTTTAAAATACTTTTTTCCTTACGTCTGCGCGCGGTAACTCAGCCGAAAATCTTAGAAATTCTTTCATCATTTTGTCGTAATGTTAGCACCGATTTATATTAGCCGTTTACATAAAGTTTTATATATAAAAATGTGCGCAATTTCAGTAGAATATAACAAAAAAATAACCAATGGTTGTAGCTTTTATATGTTTTGAAATATTTTCATAAAAATCACGATGTGCTAAAATGTCAACCTTCGGTCAAATTTGACTCGACCGAAATGGTAGAAAAATACAATTGTAAGCTAAATCTCTTACATTCTAGTAATATTCAATCATTTACCTTTATTTCGCAACAAATTAGAAGTCTCTAGCACAACATTTCGTTTATGGTGAATTTTTTAAAAACACTTTTTCCATACGCCCGCGCGCGGTGACTGCAATTTCATGTAAAATACAACAAAACAACCTATGGTTATAGCTTTTATCAGTTTTGAAATATTTTCATATAAATCACGATAAGTGCCCAAATTTCAACCTGTGTTCAACTTTGACTCGACCAAAATGGTCGAAAAACGCAATTGTACGCTAAAACTCTTACATTCTAGTAATATTCAATCATTTACCTTCATTTTACAACAAATTGGAAGTCTCTTAACACAATATTTTGATTTATGGTGAATTTTTGAAAAACCTTTTTTCTTACATCCGCGTGGTAAACTCTGCCGAAAAATCTCAGAAATTCTTTCATCGTTTTGGTCGTTATGTTGCACCATTTTATATTAGTCGTTACATAAAGTTTTATCTATGAAAATTTGCGCAATTTCATGTAGAATACAACAAAAAAAACTCATTGTGTAGCTTTTATTATTTTTGAAATATTTTCATATATCTCACGATAAATAGAAAAAATTTGACCTTCGGTCAACTTTAACTCGACCGAAATGGTCGAAAACTGCAATTGTAAGCTAAAATACTTACAGTCTAGTAATATGCAATCAATTGCCTTCAATTTTGCAACAAACTGGAAGTCTCTAGCACAATATTTCGTTTATGGTGAATTTTTGAAAAAAAAAAAAAAAAAATCCGCACGTTACGCAATTTATGCATCATTTTGTGATAATATTTTCTCTGTGTTGCTTTGATCTTTTTACAATTCGTTATATACCAAAATCATCGCAATTTAGTGTACAATACAAAAAAAAAATTAACTCATTAGCTTTAACTGTTTTGCTCACAGCGCGATATACAATTATATATGAAAAATTTTTTTATTGCGCTATCCTATATTTCAATTTTATATATGCTAATGTATTTTTTTTTTAATTTCTAATGGTTTGCATACTAAACTTCAGGCAATGACCAAAAAAAGGTAGCCAAAATGAACTCGTAATCTTAAAAACTAAGCATGCTGTGATTTAAAAAAAAAAAAACTTTTTTCCGCTTCGGCGCTAACTCCCGAATGCCGTCCGTATACGACAAGACACTTTGATAAATAGCAGCTCAGCGTTTAAGGGTTAAATTAAATTAAATAAAATTAACAAAGGAAAATCCCCATGACAAAAAAAAAATAATAATCGTAAAACCTACAAACTTAAAAAATTATTGGTAAAAATTAAATTCTATTTAAAATACCAATGGCATTAAAAAAATTAAACTGGGCGCTTTCAGTAAAATCTGTCCCTAAAATCTAGGTAAGGGAAAAACCACCTTCAGTTCCCTTGCAACGTGGAGGAAAGTACCTCTCTCTCTCTTATCTGAAAGACTGGGGCACTCAACTATCAGGTGTCTGACTGTCAATGGTTACCAAGCAGTCGTTACAATGATGCTGATGATCCCCACTCATCAGAAAGCCATGTGTCATTTTTGTATGGCCTATTCTAAGCCAACGGAGTAATACTTCCCTTTGCCTAGTCAACGATGAATACTTCCAAGGAAAGATGGTGGTAGCTATTTCTTTCATTTTTTGGTTTTTTTTAGCTCCCATGCGGGTGCTAGAATTTGTAAGAATTTCCGTACTTGGCGAGATTCCCAATTCTTGTAACAAAAGACAATAATCGGGAGAGTCTTGTCTCACATGGTGCTTGGCACATGAAGAAGCGAAGCACTTGGCGTTCAGCGAGACTCCCAATTTCTTGTAATAACAAAATCAGGCCCCTGACACTAAATCCTGTGAACACTGCAGGATTCCTCTCATTCACCTCACCCCTCCTGGTGTTGCCAGAGGAAGTAAAGGGAATAGGAGAGGAGGCTTGGAGGGTCTAACTCCTCCTCACATCAGAGCTGTCAAAAGGAATGACCACATCTGTCATCAACCTGGTGGTGGTGACAGCGACATGGGTTCTAGGAGAGTGTGGTCACTTAGCAAGACGCTTTCCCGAGAAGAATGCAAAGGATCTCGCTGGACTGTAGTACCTCTGGTAGCATGACTGGTAGCAGTGCCACTGACAGCTACACCACTGCTAGCAGCAGCACAGCCTGGCCTGGCAAGAACATACATCGTCCTCACGACACACCCCGCCCTCTTTGAGGCCGAAACCTCATGCAGAGGGCTGTATAGAGAACCTCCTCTGAGTTTTCTCCAGATATCCTATCCGGGGGACAGCGACATCAACCCTTGCACCTGACAAAAGCCAGTCCTGGCTTTCGCAAGTGGGTCCAAGCTGCGGCTCGGTCCTTCTCTCGCCACAGTCACGACGGAGGGAGGACTCTGTCACTGACTGTAGATGTATGACACTCCCTTATGAGGGGTTGTACATTCTGAGAAAACTTGCGAACGTGTCTCCGACACGGACCAGGTTCCATGAGACAGGAGAACAAAACTTGGTTCAAACTCCTGAGGCTCCCGAGACACCACCCGACCCTGGGGACAGCTGCACGGTCCCACTCACAAAGGAGCAGGTGAGCCAATGAGAGAGGCAACTGCTTCCTTCCCGGGGGAAGGATGCAGACCCTTATCTCATGGCGAGACTTCTTAGGGGGTGGAGAAGCTACCTTCGTCTTCTTAGGTCAGGAAGCCTTTGAAGAGGGAGGTGAGGAGGCATGAGATGATGACGAAGATGAAGACAACATCCTTTGAGACCTCCTCTTCCACAACTTCTTTGCAAACTTCTGCAGGACTTCTTCTAAAGGATTAAGCATAGTCATCCCAGAATTAGAGAAAACAACCACAGGGCAGTTGTGTAGATGCTGTCCATTGATGAAACTCGAGGATAACCGGAGCAAATCAATAGGATTTTTTCCAGCAGGGGAATCGTACACACACCTGCGAGGTCAATATCATAGCATGATAATGCATACAATTCTGATTGTTAGGATAGCCAAAACAAAGATCTCCAACCATCCACTGCTGTAATACACTATTGCTCACTATTATCGTGGAGGAAAAAAAATTAAGAAGGATACTTCTTTTGCATCAAAGGGCACTGCCCTTCGAAATGAGAGGAGATCCTCAAACATCAATACCACACGTGGGCCCCAGCCCCAAACCCCCCACCCCACTTCTTTGTTACCAAAATGAAAGCATATGTGCCAATAAATATACTAGATCGAATAGATCGAACCCCTATATAAATGCTTAAATGGCCTATTATGTTAGCTAAAACTCAAGAAACCCCCACTACAAATTTTTATACCTGGTTTTTTAATAGTTTTATCACAAAAAGTGTATTTATTTAGATGAAATCGATTCGAAAAAACAAAAATAAAGAAAAAACAGGAATTTGCAGATAGTTCTCACAGATATATACAGAGAATAGGTGAATTTCCCACAAATGATGGGGATATGTTCAAGAGAGAAATCTGCGAATGCATGAGTGCACGAATCAGAATGTGAATACAGGGGGCCCACTGTACTGTCATGCCCTTACATTCAAGGGGGAAAAATAAGCAATAAGAGTATAGATACACCCTGCCACTGACCCTTAACACACAAAGGTGAACAGTGGCTAGCAAGGCTTATCACAAAAGTGGGTTTGCATATCAATTATTAATATCAAACAGTACATCCAAAACATATAAAAGGAGCAGCTCACAAACACACGTTTTCACTCGAAGACGGCCACAAGTAAATTGGAGTACATATTTATGTCTGGGCAGGCTGGTCTCCCCGCCTACCAAGCGGTAGTTATTGCCTAACCACCTTGTTCAAGATTTTAATGGCTGTATCCAGCTGCTACGCCCGCAAGTATATCCTATTGCAAAGGACCAAAGGGTTTGTATATCTGTAGGAACAAGTAGAAATTATAGCTATGTAGTTACCTGGTAAGTTACTTATATAAAACTAAAAATTTTTGTTGGTCTGAAAAAGCAAGATAAAGCTTTTATTTTAGCCAAAAATACAAAAAACAAGATAAAGCTTTCATACTAGACAAAAAAAAAACAATCTTCTCCACTCCCACACTAATCTTTCCTTTACCCCATAGGTCCATCACCCTAACCACAGATGAGAGTAACACTGCGATGGGCATGGTACTTGATGCAGGAAACAGACGACGGACATCAGCTGCTGGCATTCTTCAGCAAGAAATTATCGTCACAGAACAGAAATAGTTACCGTTCGACCGAGAATTGCTGGCAGTCCACAGAGCCATCAGCCACTTTTGACACATGCTAGAAGGACGACAATTCGTGGTGCAGACAGACCACCAAACCCTTGGTCCACAGCAACACCTACATCAATAGCCAAGCCTTCCTGCACCATTAGATACTTAAAAGGCCCCTCCAACAGCATAGCAGATGCTCTTTCCCGTAACTCCATCAAACCTGTCCAGATCGGGATATCACATCCTGAAATAACAGGCGCAAATGGATATTGTTGACCTACAGCGACTTCGGCGGATAACCCAGCCTTGACATATAGTGACCTAGCCATCAACAACAGAGAGACGACCACTACCTGCAAGACAAGTACAAGTACCAACCAACTTAAAACCTGCTCTACATACAACCGTACACCTGGCAGCAGGGTGGGCAGGGTGATGCATAAGAGTACACAACATTTGACAGTTGTCTACTGAGTTACACGCCATCTTGGGAGGGCTCTCTCACCACTCAGGCAGCATCAGTTTGCGTTACCCTGCCCTATCAGCAGCATCATAGGATTAAATGTACTGTAGACTAAATTAAAATACATGCAAGAACCTTATCCCGTCATAACTCAATGCCTACCTGTACATAATATACAGACATTACGTACATAAATTATTAAAATACGTATATTAGAAGTACATTATGGTAAAAAGATTGAAATAATGATTCTATATTACATTACAGTACTCGGTAGGTATTTTATATAACCAAAAGTTTGGACATTATGCGCTACCCAGTATGTTGGCCACTTTCTAAGGATCCATTTTAACTTACAACCAGTTGCTCGGAACAAAGCTCAGTGTAGATGGCATTTGTACCTGATGCTCTTGTCCATACTTACTGTTGGGGTTGAGAAAGACCTTGCCCACAAAGTATCCCACCCGTCAGGCCAATCCACCACCTGAATCTTGTTCGGAAAGGTATATCTGGTGGGGAATGAAGGCAGACATTAAAAAGTGGGCAAGAGAATGCCTCTGGTGTCAAAACGTCAAAGAATGACACACAAAACGAGTATAAGAGTTACAGAAAACACAGTGATGACTAGACCCACATCCATGCTGACACCTGTAGGCCCCCTACCCCTCTGAGGGGTACAGATACCTCTTCACAATAACAGTTCCACGTTGGCCGAGTTCATTTCGCGCTCGGCTACCAATCCGTTGGTCTTGAAGTTTGATTCTCGGCTCAGCCAACACAGAACCAGAGGAATTTATTTCTGGTGATTGAAATTCATTTCTCGATACAATGTGGTTCGGATCCCACAATAAGCTGTAGGTCCCGTTGCTAGGTAACCAATTGGTTCCTAGTCACGTAAAAATATCTAATCCTTCGGGCCAGCCCTAGGAGAGCTGTTAATCAGCTCAGTGGTCTGGTAAAACTAAGATATACTTAACTTCTTCACAATAACGGATTGGAACACAGATGACCTTAATAAGCTGGGTTAGCAGATAAGAGTTCCCGAGTAAATTACCATTGATAAAGGAACAAACTTCACATCTTACCTTATGGCACACCCTCACTGCTTGTCTCTGGATGTAAACAACAACACATACAGCATACAACCCAGACACAAATAGCATGACAGAGCAGTTCCACCCATCTTTGAAAGCAGCACTGACAGCCAAATGCCAAGATGGGAGGTGGAAAAAAAAGAATTGCCATGGATCTTACTGGGTCTAAGATTCTCCCTACATGCAGTACTCAACGGACTGCCGAAAGAAGCACTCTATGAACAATCCTTGGAAATTCCAGCCGAAAAGACCCAACAGACCCAACCACTCACTCCAATGCCCGTAGAGCATTAATGAAAATAATGACAGTTTGAACGGCATAAGAAACTGCCAGAAAAGTATTCCCATAAGACTTGGTTGGGCGAGCCACACATTCATTAGAGAAGACGGCCATATCAGCAACCCATCACCTGCCTACTCGGAATCCCACAAAATCTAACAATGAAGAGAAAGAGGTACCAAATGTCAGTGAGCGGAAGAACAACCTGGGTATCAATCAACAGACTTCATCTAGCATACCTGCAAGAAGTTGGGACTCTCACCTGAGCGACTCTGGGGGGGAGGGGAAGTACTGTAGGGCCCCCATTGGCGCTCTCTAGGCAGACGCCACCAGCCATGTAAAGCGAAGACAAACCACAAGAGCTGCCTTCTGACACACAGTCGCCAGAAACACAGACCAGGGAAAGGCTGTAAGAACAACCTTTATTATGTATTCTCGTCAGATACAGTCGCCTATGCATAAAAACACAATTAAGTATAAATGTAAAACATTTCAGCTTTCATATGTACCATATTGTCTTCCTTGGCATATACAAGAAATACCTAGTTAGTCTTTTTCATGTGTTAAAACACTATCTCTCAGTTGTATGCCATCCTTGTTCTCAGTTTAAATCTTACTTTATCTGCTCACAATTTTTAACGTCCCGAGATTTCATTAATAAATTAGTATAGTACACCTAATTACCATATATCACTTGCCTCGAATACTCTACAAGGTTTTTAAACAAACCTTCGATATTAGGGGTTTACAGATTCTGTTGTTAATTACTAAGCATAAACTATGGACACCAATAATGTGCAAATATATACCCAGAATGGAGAATGTCTGACTAACATTAAGAAGTGGTCATCAAGACTTAGGGATTTATTTTTACTGGTAGAAAGCAATACTTGCTAGGTATTTTTTTTCACAATTAGAAGATTAGCACTCTTCACAATTTCTTATCAGTAAGCTCCACTTTTACCTGGCTTTTGGTGTCCATCCTCAAGAAAGACAAATAAACTGAACCACATTTTCTGGATGGTAACATGGCCAATGACAAAACTAGCCTAGTACATTTAAAGGAGAAGGTTACTTCTGGTTTATGAAAGCTTTTTGTCTATTTTTTTCTTTTTTTATATATAAATTTGAAGTTCATTTCTGTCAGAAATTGTTGGTTTACCCATTACATATTCTGGTAGTCTAACATTAAACTGCACCCTTTGTGGGAATTAGAGTTTTGTGGGAATTAAAGAGTTTTTGGGTTCATCTGCCAGGGGCAGATGAACCCCCTGGCAGATGAACCTAACCTGAGTGGCAGTATAAATCATGAATTGAAATGCGGGGATACATCCTAACATGACTTAATTTAGACTAACAAGTGCTACCTGGAACAAGAGACATTACAAAAACAAAATTAGAAACAGGGTCAGTAAATGATTTTTTACATAAGCAGTGACTTTACACAATGATTTTTCTACATAACCTATAAACAACTGATAGGCCACTTAAATCCTTCTTTATAATTATCATTCTTATTTTTTATTTTTACACACGATTCACCCAAGTAATTACCTGTAGCTGAATCATTTTATCGTATTAAAAAATGAAGTTTCGCATGGAGACCAGTGCTTTTATCCTGGCTTCTCTTCATCCAGAGGATGGGATGGTGACCCTGGATATGGAAGAGGCGTACTTCCATATTCCCTTCACCCAGAGTCAAGGAGACTTCTTCGCTTCGTTTTCAGAGACAAGGTATTTCAATTCAGGGCCTTCTGTTTCAGATTGATGTCAGCACCTCAAGTATTCACAAGGTCTTATCCCCTCTCGTGAAGTTGCTACACCTGATGGGAATAAACCCTCCTTTTACCTTGATGACTGGCTTCTACGTTCTCCCTCAGAGGAACAGTGCACGGGGGGGCTTAAAGAAACTTCTCTCTCTGACTCAGGAATTAGGAATCCTAATCAATGCCCAAAAATCTAGGCTTGTTCTGTCTCAGATGATTCTTTATTTGGGCATGATTCTGGACTCTCAGACTTTTAAGGCTTTTCTCTCACCTAGAAGAGTAGACTCTTGCCTGGGGACAGTCGGGAGTTCATGGTTGGGAGTCCTGCTCAGCTCTTCAGTGGATGAGCATGGTGAGAAACCCTTTCTTCTGGGGAACCTTTTGTCAGACTACGCAGGTACACATGCATCCTCTCCAATTTTACCTGAAGGTTCTTTGGTCCAGGAAGACTCAGCAGGACTCATCTTTCCCACTTCTGAGGAGATAAAGTCCGATCTCCAGTGGTGGTTGTCTGCAGACAGACTGCAGGAAGGAAAATCACTCTGCCCAAAGAACCCAAGGATGAGATTCTATTCCAATGCATCAGACCTAGGATGGGGAGCCAGCTTAGTCTCAAGAGTATTGAGGCTTTGGTCAGTGAACCAGAAAGCTCTTCACATCAACGTAAAAGAGTTATTGGCGATCTTTCCCAGTCTTCAACACTTCTTGACTAGGTCAGGAAAGATAGCGGCAGTATTTGTGGACAACACATCAGCATTGTCCTACATCCGCAAGCAAGGGGCACTCATTCCCTCACTCTCTACCAGACGGCGAGAGAGCTCCTGACGGGGCGGGGGTAGCAACAGAATAACAACTCTCACTTGCTTTGTTTAGGGCAGGCTGAACCGTCGTAGCAGACGAACTCATGAGACCTTAACCAAGTACTTCCAACCAAAGAATGGCCTCCTGGAGGCGCCAGGTCTGCAAAGGATCTTTGGAGGCTTTGGGGACAGCAGACAATAGATCTAGTTTCTGTTCACCAGTCCCGGACCCTTGAGCATGGGCAACAGATGCAATGCTACCAGATTGGACAGGGTTGGACTAGCATGGCTTCTCCGTTTGCAATGTTTGTTTGTTAGTATGGTGTTTTTAACATTGCATGGAACCAGTGGTTATTCAGCAACGAGACCAACGGTTTACGTGACTTCTAAACCACATCAAGAGTGAACTTCTATCACCAGAAATAAACATATCTCTGACCCCTCAATGAAATGCACGAGAATCAAACTTGCAGCCAGCAAGGTGGCAGGCCAGGAACATACCGATCACGCCAACTGAGGCGCTTCGGGAGGTGTTAAAACAATTCACGAATCATCAGAATGTCTCCATGAACCCTAGTAGCGTCCTTTCTGGCTAAGGAAAGAATGGTTTCCAGACCTTCTTCAGCTCATTGTGGACTTCCCAAGACTTCTTCCTCAGAGGAAGTCTCTACTCTAACAGTCTCACCTGTTCAGGTTCCACTAGAGATTGTCCACTCTGTCTCTGACCGGATTTCAACTGTCAGACGACTGATTAAAGTGGCAGGCTTTTTAAGACAAGCTGCAGAAGCCATTGCTAGATGTTGTCGATTGTCTATTAGCAAGTTCTACCAGTCGAAATGGGTCAGTTTTCACATATTGGTGTAGAAGACAACATCTCTTCTGAGACACTATTTTCCAGGTCCTCCTCCAGTAAATTACCTTCCAGTGCCATTGAAGGGTATAGAATGATGCTAGACTCTGTTTCAAGAGCAGAGGTTTAGATGTCGGACACAACAATGACATTAGTGATCTTATTAGATCCCTGGATACTTCCAAGTCAGAAAAATCAAAAATCAGTCTCTTGGATTCTAGATGTAGTACTGAAGTGGCTTACTGGTGACTCTTTCAAATCCATCTGCTCAGTATCCCTTAGAAACCTCACAAAGACGACCCTCTTCATAAAAGCTCTGGCTACAGCCAAAAGGGTCAGTGAATTGCAGCCAATAACCAAAAGGGTGGATTTTTCCCAAAGGTAACGCTGTCTGTTCTCTTCCTTCGGGTTTCTGGTAAAGGACAAGGATGTGAACAAACCCTGGCTACATTCTTTTACCATTAAGACTCAGATGGATATCATCGGACCAGAGGAGGAAGAACGGCTTCTATGCCCCGTGAGAGCTTATGCTATTATTTAGAGAACTGAGAAGATTAGAGGTCCTGCAAATAATCTATGGTGTTCTGTGAAGTCTTCATCTCGTCTGATGTCTAAGAATATCATTTCCTTTTTCATAAGGAGCTTGATAGTGGAAGCACACTCAAATCCAGGAAAAGGTATTGCCTTCTATTAACGCTAAGACGCATAAAGTGAGAGCTGTTGCGACTTCTCTCACTTTTAGGCATATGTCCCTAGAAGCAGTTATGCTCTCTACATTCTGGAAATGATATTAGTTTTTTTTTTTGGCTCATTATCTTAAGGATATTGAAACAGTTATTGAGAATTGCTCCAAGTTGGGTCTGTTGTCAGTGGCTGGCATGGTGTTGGGGGAGGAAGCATACGGGGCCGATTGTCCCTTTACTACCCTCTGTTTTGTCTTTTTTTGTTGGTGTTGAGTTTCCGGAAGCCTGGGGGTACTGGTTACCCGGAGAACTCACCAGTCATTTTGGTAGGGTATCACTGGTTGTTTTTTTATAGTGTAGGTGTGGTTGTTGATTTTTATCTGGTCTTAGCCCAGGGCAAGGGCATCAATTTGTAACTTTTGCCAGTATCAGGTCGAACTTTCATGACTGCAAAGTTATTCCCACTAAAGTAGGGGCAATAACTGGTCAAACTGCCACACCTGCTACGGGTTAAGGGAGCGACAACCAGAGGCAGTATTCATCTGCAGCCCTCTCTTACCAGGTAAGGTACAATGAGTATTTGATAACACTTGCAGTATTCCTATATTGAGTCTTACTTAACATATAATGTCTTTGATGTACGGCAAGTCCATGATTCCCACCTCCTTAAGAGTGGAATCAACTACAGGTAATTACTACTTGGTAAGTCACGCGTAAAAATAACATTTTTATAAGAAAATTATATTTTATTTGTTTGTATGGTGTTTTTTCATTGCATAGAACCAGTGGTTATTCAGCAACGAGACCAACATCTTTACATGACTTCCGAACCACGTCGAGAGTGAACTTCTATCATCAGAATACACATCTCTCACTCCTCAATGGAATGGCCGAGAATTTTGTTTTTAACTGGACAGACTTAAAATATGCAGATATACCTAATGCTGTTTTGATGGGCAAACACAAGATTTACCAAATTTACTTATCATAATGCATCATATACATATCTTGAATCATGGGACTTAGACTGAGGTAAAGGAAACAATATATATATAAAAGGACAAAATAACTTACATGGAGAAATTAAGGATAAGGCTGCAACTTTCAAATGTCTAGGCTCAGATTTTGTGAGTAGGAATTTAATGAAAGATTAGGTAATGCAAATAAGATAGATTTGTAAAACAAACAACTGAAACCACAGGTGAAATTAACATTACACATAAGAACGTACAATCTACATTGCTTTAAGGATATTCATTATACTAGTATGACAATAGATCTACACCTAGGTTAAATGACCGAGCGGCGACATAGCGGCCACCAATCCTGGATGACACCTTCCTGAAAAAGTACTTGAATTTATTGCCCATGAGCCATCAGTAAAGAGTTGTGGCCCATCCAGGCAACACACCCAGACCTCTACGCTCCTCTCGAAGTAAGTGTTTTCTCCTAAATTACGAAATAATGACATAATTCAAGCGCTTTTTCAGGAAGAGGCCATGCTTCAAGAGAGGTGGCCGTGATGTCACTGCTCAGTCATTTATCCTAATAATGATTCAGCTGATTTGGGAATTATCTGTAAAAGCTTTATACAGTATATTAAGTGTCAAATGGCAGAAAAGTTAGACATAATACCATATGGGAATCATGTTAGCTCCATATGTAGATGAGATAATGATGAAAGAGAGATGATTGGATATGTCATTCATACAACCCCTAGGAGAATGCTGCATGGGAGTCAGCTGGGTTCTTTTGGGCACCAGAAGTTTGAAGATCCAGATAGTCTAGGAGCTGGAGGGGGTTGTGTGTGCAAGAGAGAGGCATAGAGTTAATTCTTCAGATTTGATAAATATAGGGTCTTGGCTTAAAAAAAAAAAAAAAAAAAAAAAAAAAAAAAAAAAAACTTGGGTAGACTTCTGGGAAGGTGGGCAGTCTCTTGTAATGGACGGCTGAAAATTTGTGCACAATTGCATCTGATGAAAATTGACTTTTCCCTGTACCTCATGATCTAATTTACCCAGAACGATGGTGTAAGTGTCGACATATTTTTGGGTCCAAAAAATTCATTTATCATTCAAAAATCAGATAAACCAATTCCGAGGGCTCATTTCTGGTATTCAAAGTCTTGTCGAATCACATTTCAATGGTGATTTACGCTCTATGCCTAGTGTTATGTGTGGAATTTCAAATTTGTGATGTAAGATTTCAAGTAAGTTACACTTTAATTAGAAAACAAAGTCCCATTCTATCACATGGAAATTTCACTGTAATCAAAGATCAGGCATCATGGATGGCAAACACCAACTTACAGATTTCTCAAAAAGTAGCACAATTTTCTCTGAACATATGTGTAGATTTAAAGCTTCAATTGTGGAAATTTCATGTTCCCACGAAGAATTTCTTCTTGAAGGCTACAGTCACAAAATCTAGAGCAAACGACACCTTTCCATTTGCAGAAACAGGAAGCCTTTGTATATTTTCTACATCTGTAGCAAACTGTCTATTCTTCTGGCAAAGGGTTGTGCCCAACAATAGGGAGTAGCTACTCATTATCCAGCACATATCCAAATGATTTTGGATTTGGCTTGTCAACAACAGTCTCAAACACACAAAGCATTTCCTATGTTGCAATGCATGCTCTGAGGATGTGAGCCTTGATTGCTTCACTGGTTGGAGGCAAGTCATTGTTCCCTTGCTGTGGAAATACAAATGAGACCACAACTCATTCATTGTCTGAACTTCTGTACCTTTGGCAAACTCTCAGACAATTTTGGCTGATGAATGTAGTGGCAAAAACTCAGCCAAAACTTAAGAGTGAGCCAAGCTGTACAGCCATAGTATGAATAGGTAAGAACCTTGTTGAGTCACCTACACCACATCTAACCTACAATTGCTGGAGACCATTGGCTTGAAGGGTAGAAAAAATGATATAAAAGGAGGATGATGACATCACTGTCTGGTGAATGCATTATGACACAGCCAATGTTGTACTTCAGGGAGTTTACAACATCCAAGCAATTCTTTCATCAGCTTCCTCCATGTGGGAATGAAGTTCAGGCATTTCCACTACTCCTGCATTGATTGTAGACTTGTATGGTTTCTTGTTTGATTTCACCAGCCACCACTTGCTGTGCATTTGTCAGAGAAACAGCACCTGCCTCATGCAACAGAAAAGCACTCTAATACAACAGCTTGAAAAGAATCTTAGGCCGGGTATTAATGCACAGGTTTATCTGTTAGTTCACCCACGACCGTTCGATGGATGAGTGTCCACATGTAAAGATTAGAACTGTTTGGACAGTCAGCTCAAGGTCATTGCCTTCATTTCTCACCTAGCTTTCATCGGGGCATCAACTCTATGGCAGCGATAGAAAACTCCACTGGGTGATAGCGGTTGGTGGAGCTACATAGACTATACAGCTGCTGCAGCAATTCACTTCAAAATAGAAAAGAAGCGAAAATGCACAACAGAGCCCGGTCTAAATACTGTATTAAAAAAGAGATGTCTACTTATCATACAATGTTAATGAATAAGGTTAAATTAGAACCTGGGGGTAACACCTTTCATATAAAGACAGAACACTGGCCTAGGTCCTATACCAAATTGTATTTCTCACTTAGAAAAAGTTTTTATTTATCATATGATGATTTTGACCTGCAACAGTCTACAAATAGCACTGCAGGGTCCACAATGAAATGAATTAGGCCTATACATAGTTTATATTCATATTCTGGTCCGAGCGCCTGAGATCCTTCCTTGGCATAGACCCCTTAAATAGGAAGGACTAGTATCTTGCACTCTCGGGTTGCGAAACCTTGGGTCCCACTATTTTATGACGTAATATGTTCACTGTATGTAAACAATGATTTGTATGTATGTAAACAATTATTTGAATGTATGTAAACAATGATTTGAATGTATGTAAACATTTTTTACATTTATTCACTTTTAGTGCCGTTATGTTAGTCATAAAATGGGCCTATTTAAGGAGTTTATGTTTTAGTCGAAAAAGGAATGTAATCTAGCAACATATTGATAAACTAATTGCCAAAACTGTCTTAGACCATAATTGATATAATTTATTTAATTTTGTTTTCAGGGGTTTCTACTAACAACGCACAATGCCTAAGAAGTGTAATGTCTACGGATGTCGAGAAATTACAGGGATGAACCATACACCAAAGTAGTATCATTTCCAACTGATGAAGTGGAGCAAAAAAAAAAGAAAACCGTTGGATCGATGCTATGCCAAATGAGCGTTCCAGTTTGCTACAGCTGAAGCAGATCTATGCCTGTGCTCATCATTTTGACTGTAATGGATTACAGTTAAAGGAGGAAAAGACCAAGTCATCCACCATCCATTTTCCCTGGAGTTTTCAAAGTCATGCTTAAAGCAGGTCCCCTCAGCACCCAGAATTACAACTGCTTCAGCAGACCCGAGCTGAAAACGAAAGACTCCGAAATGAAGTTGTGGATAAGATCGGCGACTTTTATTCATTTTGTAATGACATCCAGGAGCATATCTCAAAGGATTATCGTATTGTTTGTGATAGTGATGATATTACATTTCTAAACTGATGCAAAGGGCCGTTCCGTTATCCAATTTCTCCATTTGCAACATGTGAAATCGTCATTTGGGTTTTTGTATCTTAAATGCGTTGAGAAAAATGGGAAAGGAAATACCTAAGACATATTTTTCTAAAGCTGGTTGTCTGCAAAAGAATAGCCTTCTCAGTAAATGGTCCCAGTTTGATAAAATTATGTCATGCATAACAGAGCATGAGTTCAAAGATGCAGACTATCTGAAAAAGTGCAGTACAGGATTGAGCCATATAGTTGTCGATGATTCGCCTCATTTTCAGTTTCTTCATTCTCAGTTACAGTTATTACTCAACTCATCCAGAAGGCCATCGCTTTGACAGAAATCTTTTATGTTTCTTGGTGCCGAACTCCATAACATTTCACCAGCTGCATATAAAATGCTACGAAAGTCTGGTTCAGTTTGTTTTACCTAGAGTGGAACTGTTGAAAAAAAAAACTTCTCTCCTGTAGTCTACATGATAAAAAACTTGGAGCAACTTTTTCAAAAACTTAAACCTCAGCAGCGTCTTGTCAACATTCTTTTTGATGAAGTGAAGCTCACAGAAACACTTAGGTACTCAGGTGGTCGTGTTGTTGGTTACGCTCAAAATGGTTCTTGTGATACCGAAGTTCTCGCAACACATGCTTTAGTAATTGGAAGTTGTCTGCCATTTTGGTGGCCCTAAAATATATACTACGCATTTACCCTGTTGCAAAAACTTAATTCAGATCAACTCAAGGAAATTCTGGTAGAAGCTCTAGTAGCGGTTAGCGATGCTGGTGGTACTATAATTTCTTGTGTAGGTGATAATTGCAACACAAAACGTTGCAGTTTATGGTAAATTAGGTGGTCCTGGTAAAGCTTTCATAAATGCTATAAATTCTCATGCTTTCCTTGTTTTTGACTATGTTCATTCTTTCAAAAATGTAAGAAATAACTGGATAATCGTTCAGGATAAGGAACTTTCTTTCATAAAAGATGGAAAAAACATATGTTGCACGATGGAAGGACATAGAAGCACTGTACGATGAAGACAGGAGAAACAGCATCCGTCTAACCAAGATCACATACACAGCTGTGTACCCAAAGCCTTTGCAGAGACAAAGCGTGCCTTTTGTTTGTCAAATCTTCAATGACAAAACTGTTGCTGCCCTCCCTTTCAACTCTAAAGGATAAACTTGGCATTAGCGAGGGCACCATCATTTTTGTTAAGCTGATCACTGATTGGTTTCCACATGATGAATGTGAAAGATCGGTATTCCGGTATTAACATGCGTGATGATTGTCGTCAACCATGGACCAATAATTGCACTACTTTCAAGAAACTTAATGAAACTTTGTGATGTTATATCCTCTTGTGCATGGTCAGGTAGTCGAGGTCGGACGCAAAAGCTCACAAGCAAACTGCAGAGGCATTGGTGCTGTCTACAAGAGCCAACATTGAGGCTGCAGAGTGGCTATTGACTCAGTACAAGTTCACCTATGTGGCTACCTGGTGTGTTTGCTGATGAGGCCCTTGAAAAGTTCTTTGGCCAAGCCAGACAACGCAATGGGGGTAATTTCTACATTGACATTGTAGATATCAAGGCAGCTGCAGACAACCAGAACCTCCATGCACTTTTGAAATACGAGTCTACGCCGCACCAGTCTAATGATGTGCCTTGTACCTCTAACATTTGCATTGATGATTATCACTTTGACATCACTATTGCTGACGGACTGAAGACCTAGTTCAATCTAATGACAGTATCATACATAAATTATTTTCTAGCTGGATATCTGGAACACAAATTTCGAGGTAATATTTTGAGTGTCGAAACTGAAGATAACGACGACCATCATATTAATTCAGAGTTTCTCACAAACTTAAGCAGAGGTGGACTAACTGTACCTCTACTCTCAACAGTGCATTTTGTACACTCAGCCTATAAACTTTTTGATGAGTGCAACTTGCATTGCTGCCGAGCTCATCTCAGCCAAACTTTATCTTGTATCGATAGTCCAATGGTTGCAATTCAAGGAGCATGCCTTACTCTGTCAAACATTTTTTTGAAAGCATTTGTGCTAGACAACAGTGATAAAGAAAGACACCTTGGCTGCTTGAGAAGAAAAGAAAACTATCTGCTAAAAACTAAACATTGACCTAATGTTTATTTATATTATGGAATGTTTTTTCGATGATTTTGTTTCTAGAATAACTATATTGTTTGCCTTAGACATGTTCCTGTTGTTTCTCCAGGCTTAACTGTTTATATATGGATTTTTAATTCAGTGACAGGGTAACTTAAGGTGTGTTTTTCCATTGCTTTAATTGAGAGAATATACAATATTCTGTATGATTTTGTGTTTTTTTATGAGATTTGACCTTTAAATGACCTAGATTTGACCTTTAAATGACCTTCAGATGACATCGTAGGAGGTTAAAAGTATGACAAATGAACTCTTCGCCTTCAAAACCCCTTAAGACACCAGAATGAAGGTTCTATCATGTATTTGACACAAATTGTGGGTGGGACCCAAGTTCCAGATACCGAGCATAGAGGATACCAGTCCTTATATTTTAAGGGGTCTATGTTCCTTGGCGATTTCCAGCGGTGAACTGTCATAAATCATTGGTTACTTGTGCACACATGCGATCAGTCCGTCAGTCAGTCAAAAGAACTTTAGTTAATTCCATCAGTTCATCAGTTCTGGCGAGTGGACCGACACCACGTTTTAACGTCAGTTTCGATGAATTGACAGGGATACTGATAGGTAAACCCTGTACATGAATACTGGCCTTAAAGAGGAGGACAAGAAGCCCAATTTCCAGGACCAAAGTTTGAAGTCTGGAGTCACTATTGATGTTATTTGTAAGGACAATGCTTTTTTCTATATTCTTTTATGTATCTCATCATCAAGCCTCATTGTTCCTTTAACCATTCCTAAAGAGCATTCTGTGGCCTTTCCACCAATGTATAACTAATGTAACTTTCATATTTTGTATGTCTTATACTTTAAATGTATGCCTCCGCAAAAACCAATCCTTCTGGCCCAGAACCAGTTTCTCTCTGTTCGGGTTGGATACTACATATCTGTCTGCAGCCTCCTTTATTAGCCTGTAATAATTATTATCAGGGTAAATTTTAACAGTAGTTCCAACTCCATTTTTCTAGAGTATTATGTATTTTTCGTATGTGTTTTAATGTGTTCTGAATGGTTACGATAGTAATACTTCGGGGAAATGAATAGTTTTTCAGTTACTAGCTTATATCCCCCCTACTACAACCAACAATGGGGACCCTTTGGGAATGCGGGGTTTTGGGTGGGGAAAATCACCATGGATACAAAACAGCATTTGAATTAATGAATAAGGAGCACCTACAGATCAAACCAACCTAACCTAACATACCTAACCTAACCTAGGACACCTAACCTAACCTCGGACGCGGTGCCCTGACTGGGGGGCTCCGCTCCCCCATACCCCCCCAGATAGTGTTTAAATGACCCAACTAGATCAAACCAACCTAGCCTAACCTAGGACACCTAACCTAACCTAGGACGCGGTGCCATGACCGGGGGGGCGGGGGGTGGGGCTGGACCCCCCCCCCCCATTAAGTGTTTAAATGACCTAACTAGATCAAACCAACCTAACCTAACATAGGACGCTGTGCCCTGACCGGATTGCTCTGCTCATCCGTACCCCCCCCCGGATAGTGTTTAAATGACCTAACCAGATCAAACCAACCTAACCTAACCTAGGACACCTAACCTAACCTGGGACGTATATTATGTTACAATACTAATTGAAATACAATTATAAATTTACCTTAATTGGATGGACACAAAAGTTTTGATGGTTTATATCCAGAAAAAGGTTGTGGCTTATCTACAGTGCCGTCTTCGTCGTCATCAGAAAAGGATTCCCAGTTGGTGATGGTGGCTGAGTGTCACTTAAAGGTGGATACAGTTTAGCAGCTTCAAGTAAAAATTGGTGCAAAACTGAATCCTGGTAGTGCTTAATAAATAAATACCTAGCAAGGTATTTTGGTTTTTTCAAATAGTCTTTTTTAATACTAGGCCTTTTAATCCACTCCTTAATATCTCGCCACAATCATTCAATATTTGAGTGTGAATGTTAGGATTATTGGGATCAACATCATTTTCTGTGGTTTAATTGAAAATGAGTGTATCCACTCACTGATTTTATTACTATAACCTTGCCACGAGTCACTGTAAATAATAGAGCCTGGTTTAATGTAGCGATTAATTAAAGGAATTAAAGTATCACTTTTCCGATTGTCAACACCAGGATCAATTAGGTAATGCCTCAACCAAGAATTTTTTTTATGTTCTCTCTAAACCACCAAACAACCAACACTGGGAAAGAGGGCGACCTTTATGGTATTTACTATGAGTAATTAGTGTTCATCAATCTTTCCACTTCAACATCAACACCACCGATGGGCTCCTGATTAGTGTACCCAAAATTGATCACCTCACTACAGAAACTTCTCCAATCAACACTGGTCTTTGATGAAATATTTAAAATACTTAAACAAATTGGGCGATATTCCAAAACTTCACTCAAAAACTGACAAAGAAAATCAACTTCCATACCAGCAATTTAACTTTATCTAAAAATGTGCCTTTCTGATCACTTACAGTAAAATTACAATATTTTCTCTTTTTATGTCTTTTGTCTAAAACATAACCGGTACAGCTCCAAACGTTTTTTATCCTTTCTGAATTGACAGGGCTTTCCCACACTTTAAAACACTGTAACTGCTGCAGGTAGCACTCCATGTTCTCTTAAAAAATTCAATGCACCGTGTTTCATTTTTCATAAAAATCATAAATTAACCAAATAATCAAAATTACAGGACGAACACAGAGACATAGCTTAACTCTATGAGAAGATTTCAACCAAATGACAAGCGAATATGGCTGACAGATGTCAGATTTTCACCAGGTCACGTAACTCCTAGACATAACTACCAACAA
>NC_061101.1:42278545-42388545 GCF_015104395.2 Macrobrachium nipponense
TCCTAGGGTTCGTAACGGAAGCAAAGAATGCCTGTTTCCAAGGTGAAATTGATATGAATAGAGTGCTCCACTTTGATATGAAAATCTCCATTCATAATTATATACTAAGCAAGTGGCAGGAGCGATGGTTATCTCTTTCTTGCTAATAATAATTAGTTAAAAACTATTAGTACTCAAGTAGGAATTTGGCTATCACCCTATCAAAGCCACGGGAGGACTGAAGTTATTTTAACAAGGCTGAGGATTGGTCACTGCCGACTGACAGTTTTCGTCTTGATGGTGGTAGTGCTCCAGTGTGTGTTCACTGTGATAGCCCTTTGACAGTTGAGCACATTCTGGTTCACTGCACCAGGTATGTAAATGAGAGGCCGATGTACCATCTAGAGGTAAAACTAAATCAGAAATTTTAGGAGACAACGTTGATGTTGGCCCTGTTATGAGTTTTTTAAAGGCTTGTGGATTTTATAAAAATGTAATTTGATATAGATATAATTTTTAATTTTTAAATTTTTTATCTTATTTATGGTAACTTAATTCCTTTAGAAATCAAATCTTTCGATTTTAACGTTTTAAATATCGATCATTAGGGTATCTATTTTAAACTCATTATTTATATAATTTCCATTAAACTCATTATATTTCTATATTCATTCATTGGCATCATAGCGCCGAATCACTGGGTCCCACTGCTTGGCTTTATGCCAAAATCCCATATTCCATTCCATTCTAACTATTATCTATTATTGCAACTATGGCATTTCGTTCCAGTTCCACCTTTACCCAATAGTAGGGTAGTGCCTTCAGTGTACCTCACGCCGTGCACTATATGCATTACTTAATCTTTGCAGCGTCCATACTGTCATTTCTTGTACTGTGCCTCCATTCAGATTCTCTTTCTTCTATCTTACTTAACAACCTGTCCTAACAATTGATTCATAGTGCAACTGCTTTGAGGTTTTCCCCACTTTTACACCTTTAGACCTTTCTACTCAATTTTCCTCTCAGCGCTGAACGACCTCCTCATAGGTCCCAGCGTTAGGCCTTGCGCCTAAATTCTAATTTCCAGTTCCATCTTTAGATCCTTGTACTTCGTCTCTTTTATTTTTTTGATCCCGTTATCTTGCTGTCCAACCTCTTCAACTCCCTTTTCTCACTGTCTTAAGAACTGAGTTGCCGTAAGGCCCCATTATTTGCTTTACAGCCTAAATTTCGCAATATCAAATCAAATAAAATATGTATAACGATTAGCACCTACTAGTAAGAGCCTGTTGATCGTTTTTGCCCTTTTGTTGTTATGTTATTTTCAATAGCATTAGACATTTGATGTATATCAACTGAGATCGAGATTTTTAACAAGTTTTAAAATGCCACCAAACCTGTTGAAACTGAAGCGATTTTAGGCCAACGACCGTCGGTTAACGAATAAGCTCAAGTCAAACTGTTGATTATAAATCTACTGCTACCTTCTCACTCGTCTGACCGAAATGGATATCAGTGTAACAGTGTGGAAATAAAAGATTCAAGAGTTTTAGAAATAAAAAAAAAAAAAAATGGAATGAATGTTACTCTTTCGAACATAATCCGGTTTTAGGTATTTCTGTTAGACCTGAGAAGACTATTCAATATATTCTAAATATCCACATACAAGAGGGAAGATTTCACCTTACGTAATTGCAGAAGCTGATTCAGATATATCACATAAAAATAGTATATAACTAGACAGCACTTAAGAAAATAATATGGTCATTATCTACTGATTTTACTATTTTACTATCTCTTTTACTATCAGGAACGATATTCCTTCCATGTGAATGTCACGACGATATCAGTGTTCATATTATGAACTTGGCTGAGCAGTTAGCGAAAGTCATCAAGCCAGTTGCACTCAAGTTCAGAAAAATAGAGCGGTTAGTTGACCCCCACTTTCCATATTCGCTAACAGGTTTCTCTCTCCGAATACTTTCTTAGTCTTGAAATAGGAGGAACCTGAATATCCAACACGGCCAGCGAATAAGGTCGTTTTAATTTCTCATCAGTCTTTTACCCTTAGCATTTTTTTTACACGGTTGTGACTGAATGTTTTATGAAAGATATTTATTGAGTTTTCAAAAATTTTTTCTTATAGTCCAAATTATATATTTCTGGCGTCGTGACCAAAGTCGTTGGGACACGAGTCTGCAGAATCAGTCAAACGTTAAATAGAAATACGATATGATTATTCGACTTTGTTGTTCTGTGAGAGCTTCCAAGCTAATTCTTAGTTAGACCCTTTGCTTTTTATTGAAAGTGTGCTCGTCACGAATAATGGTAACAATAATTGGAAAATAGTTATAGTAGCACGAGTCTTAACATGGAGAAACAAATCCACAGTGATGTATGGGTACATATTATGTTTACCCATTCGTAACTGTGGGTTTGTTTCTCCAATAATATTAATAGTAATAATAATGACTAAATGCAGTACCTTTGTTCTCGGTGCAGGAATTTAAGGTGAATGCAATACATAATTATCGTTTATTATTCTGTTACCAGTTCAGAACGTTATTTGAATGCTAAAGTTCGCTTAATGTCTTCCTTAAAGCACTGAATTCATATAAAGCTTTCGCTCTTCCAATTTTATCTTTTGTACCTTTAGCGTAGCGAGGTGGTTGGCATTGTACTCTGGGTCACCCCCTCTGTAATCAGATACGATTTGCACATTAAATCGTATCCGATTACGGAGAATTCTCATTACGTTTGCGTAAATCTCTCTCTCTCTCTCTCTCTCTCTCTCTCTCTCTCTCTCTCTCTCTCTCTCTCTGTGTGTGTGTGTGTGTGTGTGTGTGTGTGGTGTAGCAACGCGGAAATGTGTTAAATAACAACGGACATGGAAAGTATGAACGATATTCATCATGAAATAAAAAAAATATATATTTTTTAGGTACGATAGCTCTTAAATCATTGAAAATTCTTTAAACAGGGTTTTCTTTATGAAAGTTAGGGTATTGTGTAACAGTTCTGAAGATATTGCAATTTAATATACTCAGTTTTAAGAAAAACTGATGTGATGCATAGCAGAGGAAATTTATTGTGGACGGTTTTCGACTTAATGTTTAAGAAAATACAACAAAATAATATATATGAAAGGTACGTGACCCAGTTCTATGGAGAACGGCGCAAAGAACCTTCTGCGGTATGACCCTAGGGATGAAGTGACCACAAGGTCTTGTGCTAAGAAATTTGGAATGCGAAAAGGAGAAAAAACTTGAAGAAAGGGTCCGGAAGAGAAAAAGGAACCTGTAGGTGACAGTCAATTGCTGTAAAGAAATTAACCATCCTTTTAATAGCTGTTGTTGAATGGTCCTCTAGTAACGTGATAATTCAAAATGCAGCCATAGTAGAACCTACGCTAAACAGCTATATTTGCACTTTTTCATTAGGAATTTCTTCCAAAATTTTATATTACTCACACAAGTCCTGGCCAAGTTTATATCTACTTTTTACTTAACTTTGTTTTATACCTTCTTGTGCTCTCTCTCAATCCACGTCGTTAACAAATGTCGCGTGACCCTTCATTTCCCGAGGCACGTCTGTTTAATTGTAGGTAATGGATTAGTAGCAGCAGTTTTAATGAATCTTTTATGAAAAAATTTGAGAGCCCTTGTGCGCCTTCACCAATTAAATTAATTATCTTGTCAGGATGAAGGAGCGTTCTTTCCAGGGATTCTAGTTGGTACCTTTTCTACTGCTCTTCTCTTCCTTGTATTTCTCTTTCCACCCTCTCCCGTCAGTTGCTTCATAGTGCAACAGAGAGGGTTTCCTCCTGTTACACCTTTCAAACTTTTCTACTCTCAACTTTCCCTTTCAGCGTCGAATGACCTCATAGGTCCCAGCGCTTGGTCCTAGGCCTTAAATCCTATATTCTGTTCTATTCTATACTACGTCATTGTTACTTCACTGTAATGGAACTCTGCATGGTTACCCAATATTGGATATCGATTATAGATTATGATAGTTGTGTCTAAATAGAATTACGTAGTTGGAGGTTATTGCCGGCGATGCAGCTCACGTAGTGAACTGTAGGCACTGCAAAAAGGTATTTGCAGTGTTCCTTCGGACCCTATAAGCTGCATCCGCTTTTCCATTTCCGCTTCCTTCATCCGTCTTCACTATTCATTCTTAGTCCAACCGAGTAGTTTTCTCCCAGTTTCACCTTTAGACCCTTGTACGTGGTCGCATTTCTCTTCTGGATCTCTTGATCGTAATGTCCAGCGACCCCAGCTCACTCCTCACTAACCTAAGCGCGGAATGGGTAAAAATGGCCACGTTCTTAGCTTTATTGCCTAAATCTTGTAATAAATACATTTAAAAGTCGTTCAAAGCAGAACTGTTTAGCGTATTGAATGGCTGATAAAAACGTAATTTTCTCGCGCTTTTGCATTTTTTACGATGCATATATGGCTGTATTAATTGATATATTTACAGCCGAAGTCACTGGGCTTTCGACAGCATTGGTATTATGAAGCTACATATTCGAAGCACAACACAAAAGTAATGATCATGCAGTTCGATAATTCGTTTAAGCATTATTATGTCCAAAAAAAAACACTTTCTGTATACTTTAAGGAACAAGGAGCGAATTCTTTCGTAATCTATTCTGGCCATGAATCTAGTAGGCTTTGTCGAATCTTGATGGAGAGTCACTGTGATGTGAGTCACTGGGGTGGAATGATTCCGAAGAAAATGCACAGGAACTTAGTTATGGCACATTAATATTGAATGATGTTATTTTTTTTTCATTCGGTACACCTTTTAGAGGCTCAGCCATTGGTTTATTATCTCTGTAAGCGTGTTGTGACAGCAGCTAGAGATGATTCTTGAGATTTTTTTTCTTTCTTTTTTTGGCAACTTTACCCTTATCTAGCCCAGTATGTCAGATTTATAAAGTAAAATAATTCCAGTCGGTATTGGAAGTCAAATGTAATTTATTTTGTTATTAAACGATTTCAGCAGCAATAAAATGAAAATTAATTCATATGTACTGGAAAGGATGACCTGGCGATATCGTTCAACTTAAGTAAATCTGTACTTATTTACTTATTGATGTACGTATGTTACTTGTTTATTGAATAACCTCGAAAAAAAAAGACACCGATCACGAGAGTCAGGTTTATGGAAGGTGATCCAGGTAGCCTTTAGCCATACGGCCTTCAGGATCAAATATCCTATGAGGTCTTTTCATGTGGCCATTACTTTCAGTGGCGAAGGTTGTGTTGGTCGTGACTCGAAATACTTGGATAAACAAGAATTATTATAATGGACAAAACAAGAATAGTTATAGTGAAACAATAAACACACACTCAAGCTTCACTGATGTTCACCACTCAAGCTTTGACTGATAAAAAGAGCACTCAAAGCTTTGAATAATAAAAAAAAACGCTCAAACTTTGACTAATAAAAGGAAAACACTCAAGCTTTGACTGATAAAAACTGCTCTCAACCTTTGACTAATCAAAATAGCACTCAAGCTTTGACTAATAAAAGAAAGCACCCAGGCTTTGGCTAATACAAAGACACTCAGGCTTTGATAAATAAAAAACACTCAAGCTTTAAGTAATAAAAAAAATACTCAAGCTTCGACTTACATTTTTGCTATTAGTATTCATCTTTATGCAGTGAAGTTAAGCAACACTGGTGTGTGTAGTTACTTTAATGAATGAACACCAATGAACTTCAGATTTAGTTAATAGATAACTAAAACTTTTAACGGAGCATAGACTTCTGATAGTTAAACGGCCATGGCCACAATAATAGCCGAAAAGCGAATAGAATTGGTTAGTGCTCATATGTCCGATCTGTACCCTTCAAGGACAACTAACGTATTCTGTTGCAGTTTGCTGGACTTTGCAGCCCAAACCTTCATGTATTCGTAACAAAGGGTTATGTATTTGTTTTTTTTTATTCGTATTCAGTATTTATGTAGATAGTTGTTTTATATATATGTATATATAGTATATAATATTTGAATAATTATCACATCACCGTGATTCATATAAATCATTCGAGCTACAAATGTCCTTTAATATCTAATTCGCTCTACCTTGGAATTGATGTATTTTCATATATGTAAACTGAAGGGGAATTTTTAGTTGATAAAAATTTCGTCCCCTCATGGGATCGAACCACCGTCCAGCGGACAGGCACGAAATCAGGACGACATTGACGTTACCGATTCGGCTAACAGTGAGGCTATAAGTTTATACCAATTCTGACCTTACAAATCACCGTCGAACTCGGTTTTTTCGTAATTAGAATCGATATGCAACCCCCTCTACCATGTTAGCCAATTCAAACGTTTGGCGAACGTAGCCATATTATGTATAACTATCACATCACTGTGATTCATTTAAATCATTCTAGCTACAAATGTCCTTTAATATCTAATTCGCTCTACCTCGGAATTGATAGTATTCTTATATGTAAACCAAAGGGGAAGTTTTAGTTGATGATAATTTCATCCCCTCATGGGATCGAACCACCATCCAGCGGACAGGCACGAAATTAGGACGACATTGACGTTACCGATTCGGCTAACAGTGAGGCTATAAGTTTATACTAATTCTGACCTTACAAATCACCGTCTAACTTGGTTTTTTCGTAATTAGATAGCCATATTATGAATCATTATCACATCACCATGATTCATATAAATAGAGCCCTTATATACTGCTTTTTTCCTAATTATTATTATTCAAGCTGAAATAACTTTCAACTGCCGTTTTTGTGTCCGTTGTCAATAAACATTGATGAATGAATTGAAAGCGCTCATTATTACTTGATTGAAGTCTCTTGAGTTTACCTGGAGCAGCTAAATGTCAGTCGCCCTACTGTTTTCTTTGTTATTTCATGGAGGGATTTTGGAGAAACCTTTTCTATACTTTTTTCCTTCTGAAAGCGGTATTTAGATCAACGGAGTTGTGTCTTGCCAGTGAACTGTAGATTGATGCATAGGGCAAGGCGATCTAAATCAAATGTATTTTCTGATTACTAGATGGATTTTGTTTTGGAGCATTGTGTATGAGACCAGTCATAAAGGACTTGTACTCTTTTAGTAATGGAATTTCAATAGACTTCGGGTTATAATATTAACATGCTTTCGTGAAAAAAATTAACATATGGATATATATAGTTATCGAGCATTCATTTCAGAATAGTATTTTTTTTTTTACCTAGAGTAACATATTGGTGTTTTATATATATATATACATATATATTTATATATATATATATATATATATATATATTATTATATATATATATATATATATATATATATATATATATATTATATATATATATATATATTTTATAATTTAATTAATATATTATCCTCTTACGCCAGAGCGTAAACGGAAATTTCATATATAATTGGTATTCAAAATCGCGCTGTGCGCTAAATGGTTAAAGGTAACAAGTTACTTTTTTTCGTTGTAATGTTCACTAAATTGCGATCATTTTGGTATATAACACATTGTAAAACGATAAAAGTAACAGAAAATATTATCACAAAATGATGCATGAATTCGTAGCGCGCGGACGTAAAAAAATACATTTTTTTTTAAATTCACCATAAATCGAAATATTGTTATAGAGACTTGCAATTTGTTTCAAGATGAAGTTAAATGATGGAATATTACGATACTGTAAGAGTTTTAGCTTACAAATGCAGTTTTCGACCATTTCGGACGAGTTAAAGTTGACCAAATGTCGAATTTTTGTTTAAATTTTTTTTTTATATGCAAATATTTCAAAAATGAGAAATGCTACAACCTTCAAATATTTTTTGTTATATTGTGCATGGTTTTGCGCACATTTTCATATATAAAACTCTAAAAAAGCGTAATATGAAAAGGCACAAATATTAGGAGAATGTGACCTACGCATTTCGGAGATTTTCGGCCGAGAATCGGCGCGCGGAGGGAATAAAATAATTTTTTTCAAAAATTCACCATAAATCGAGATATTGTTCTAGAGACTTGCAATTTGTTTTAAAGTGAAGATAAATGTTACAAATGCGTTTTTCGACCATTTCGGTTGAGTCAAAGTTGACCGATCGTAGTTTTTTTCCTATTTATCGTACTTTATATGCAAATATTTCAAAAATGAGAAATGCTACAACCTTCAAATATTTTTTGTTATATTGTGCATGTTTTTGCGCACATTTTCATATATAAAACTCTAAAAAAAAAGCGTAATATGAAAAGGCACAAATATTAGGAGAATGTGACCTACGCATTTCGGAGATTTTCGGCCGAGAATCGGCGCGCGGACGGAATAAAATAATTTTTTTCAAAAATTCACCATAAATCGAGATATTGTTCTAGAGACTTGCAATTTGTTTTAAAGTGAAGATAAATGATTGAATATTACTAGACTGTTAAATGTTAATTTGTTACCCAATTAAAATACCCAAAAAATTTATATAATTATATATCCAACATATTTTATAATATATATATATATTATCTATTAATATCATATTATATATATCTATATATATATATATATATATATATATATATATACTATATATATTTTTAAATCTATTTTAACTATATATTACATTTTCGATTATATATTTCGAATTCGATATATTTTTTAAATTATATATAAAATATATTACATTTTTCAATACATAAATAAAAGGAATGCAGGTGACACTTCTCTTTTTGCATACAATGAAATGTCTTATTATTATTTTATCATGCATAGATACGGATATATAAAAAATTGTAATAAAATATAAAAATAAATATAAAATAAATGCAGAATACTCACTCGTAATCCTGACTCTTCGTTCTATTCTTGTTTCTCTCTCCTCCATTGAAGAGTCTTGCATTTTTTTCCAATCGACATGACGAGGTACAGGTGGGGAGGAGGGAGACGCGCGCCTTACTGCTGATGGACCCGGCGGCCCCGTGTCGCCCTCCGCTGTTGGTTTAGGGGGTGCGCTCCAATACGTGACCTTAGTGTGGTATTTACGGTCACAGTCCCCTATCCTGCAAAGAGCAACTTTGCAGAGACGACAGAAGAACCGGGTGTCTCTCCTTCTGCCATTCATATGGCACACCCGGCACCGTTTCTGCCTTCGCCCTTCTAAGGCCTCCAGTATGTGATCCCCTGGCTGCAGCCGACACACAGGGTCCACTACCCGATGAGAAGCGGTGATGGCGCGGCCGGCACCAAGAGGGCGTCGTCAGCAGGGGCGTCGTCAGCAGGGGCGGCGGCAGCAGGGGCGTCGTCAGGCAGGGGCGGCGGCAGCAGGGGTGTCGTCAGCAGGGGCGGAGGCAGGTCGACCGAAGTTGGCCCTCCTATCTGCCCTTTCCGCTAGGGGCAGATCTGCAGCTCAGGGCAGGGGGTCAGTGATGGAAGGCCACTCATCGGGATCGAAGTTGATGAGGGCATTCCCGGCTTCCTCTAGGAACTGTAAGTGGGTCAACCTCGGAAGATTGTCACCGCGGTACCCACAGTACAGTATGTAGGCATTTTGGAGGGCCAACTAAGGATGTATTTGAGGAGCTTCTGGGTCCACCTTCTGGTTCTCCTGGCGAGGGGATAATACTGGATGAGCTGATCAAAGAGATCAACTCCTCCCATGTGCCTGTTGTAGTGCCCAATGACGGTAGGCCGCTCGATACGAAACTCCTCAAACACAACTCGGCCCTGTCGACGTGTCTTCTTCCGCTGTACGATCTCTTCTTGGATGGGTTCATGGGGACGAGTCGGACACCCTTCCAACAGATGACGAAGACAGCGCCCTCTCTGTCTCTCCTCTTGCCAGGTGTTGGGGATGACTAGCGAACCTCTTGAGGACATTCGGGGCCCACGCACCAACCGAAGGGTACCACTGACGTGCCACACCAGCTTCATACAGTTCCTGGGCCAGGATACCGAGTTATAATAATTATCCATAAACAGGTGATATCCCTGGTTACGGAAACGTCCCACAAGACTGAATACAGGGTCACGCAGCGTGGAGAAGGCCCCGGAATACACTGAAAAGTCCACGACGTATCCAGTGTTGGCCTCGGTAATAAGAAAAAATTTCACACCATATTTCTTCGGCTTCTTGGGGTTATACACTTTTATACTAAGACGTCCTTTGTAAGGCATCATCCCCTCATCCAAAGAAAGGTTCTTTCCAGGAATCACGAGATTTCTACACCGATCACGAATATAATCCAACACTGGGCGCACTAAAATGAGGCGATCACTGTTATTCCGGGGTATGGCCCTTCGGTTGAAGGCGTTGAAATACCTGTCCAACGCCAGGAAATTATCACGGGACATAACGCCAGGCACATTGGGCATACATAAAAAATAATTCCTCCTCCAATATTGCCTGACGTCGTAAGCAGGTGTCATACCAAAATAAATGTGGAGCCCCAAAAAATGCGCCATGTCAATGAGGTTGCAACCCCGCCAGTAATACGACAAGGTCGTCCTTAGTTCATACCGGCAGTACCGAGCGTAGTCCACTGTCTCGTGTACCAGGTATTCCAGCAACTCCCGCATAAGGAAAAGCTGGATGAACCCCAAAACAGTAGGGTACTGGTACAGTGAGCCCAGGGGTTGCCGTGAAGGGGTGCATGTTAGGAGGGTTGGGGTCCTCCGTCCACCCCTCGTCACTCTCCGACGACCACCTTCACCTTGGCTGGCGCGACGAGCCGACCTTCTACGTGCCCGTGCGCGTGCGGGCACGATATTGCACTCTACCCTCCCCCGTTGGCCCATCACCCTCACTTAGGCCTTCGCTTTCTGTATCGTCCTCCGCGATAAAACTAGACCCCATATCCCCATCCTCCCCCTCCTCAGATTCCCCCTCGTAAGCACTGAAGCCACTGAATTCGAGCTCACTTTCGGGATGTGAGCCTCGAACGGACATTGGGGGCATATATTCGTCCTCACTTTCATCGGGACTGATGTCCTCATCACTCGATGACCATCCGCCATCAAAATGAGGACTTGCGACATGTTCCCGATCAAGCTCCGAAAGATATTCATCTATGTCCCTTGGTTGGAGGCCTCCCAAATGCCTACGAATGCCCCTAAGGACGCCCACATGGTTCCTAGGGGTAACCAAAGGCATACGCTGTGTTCCTGAAACACTTAAATCCACACGTGGCCGCACAGAACGGCCTTGAGGCGCGGGGTCATGCTGGGTGCTTGGCCCCTCGCCAGCATCCAGGTCCAAAACTCTCCTTACACGATCCCTTCCGACAGGTAAAATGCGCCTTTCGCGGTTCACACGTCGTTGAGACATCTCTATGAATGTCCTGTTGCAACACAAATGCTCAAAGTCTCGCATAAGTCCAGAAAAACACGCTTCCGACGAAAGATCGCACTCGGACGATGCGCCGCTGATGCTGGCTGGAGCGAGAAGAAGGGATTTCGCGCATGCGCACTTGGGTCACGCTTCAAAACAAAACAAGGCCTTGATCCGTGAACTCACAGCATCCCCCAAGGCGTGTGATTCAAAAGTTTTAGGCTGGTAGGCCTATAAGTATTTTTCCGCGAATTTAAAAAAAAACTTTTGTAAGTCAACGTAAAATACGTCCAGTCGGCACACGAGAGACAAAAAATGTCGACGTAAAATACGTCCAGTCGGCGTAAATATATATATATATAATAATATAATATATATTATATTATATTATATTATATATATATATTACATTATGCCGTTGGTCGAGTTTTTATGGTAAAGTTATTCAGCATACTTGCTAGTTTTCGGCTGTGGTTTTACAGGAATAGTTTTGAAGTAATATAATAATAATAATTAATAATAATAATAATAATAATAATAATAATAATGATTCCCTTGAATATAAATAAAAGAACGAGAACCCCTTTAAAATCTTTTAAATTTACAGGCGAAATAAGGGGACGTGGACGCGCCGAACAAAGAATATATAGAACAACACATGCATCGTTTTTAATATTTGCAGAAATTGTTTCTCTCTCTCTCTCTCTCTCTCTCTCGTCCTCTCTCTCTCTCTTCTCTCTCTCTCTCTGTGTGTGTGTGTGTGTGTGTGTAGATACTCCCTGGTTTTCCTCTTAAAACGTTCTGTCACTTATTGTGGAAAACTCCCTGTCACCTGATGTGATTTTTCATAAAAAAATTTTTCAATGGAATAATGAATAAATTCAGTCACCCGCCCTCTCTCTTCTCTCTCTCTCTCTCTCTCTCTCTCTCCTCTCTCTCTCTCTCTCTCTCTCTCTGAATGCACTGAGAGGGAGATGAATGCAAATCAGTTGAGAAAACTTCCAAAATTCTTTCGACTTCTTTTTAATCTATCTCGCCCACACTTTTATAACTTTCGAGACTAATATCTTTATTTTAAATATATGTCCAGATTTATAACATTTTGTAGCTGCTGAATTACATATTCGTAGTGATGTAAACAATAAATGTGAAACGTAAAACCAATTTTTTTGAGAAATAATTTTTTAAGTGGCCATTTTTTCCAGATGCCTTAATTATATTCGAAATCGTTGATTTTGTTTCTATATTTGTTATATATATATATATATATATCTATAGATAATATATATATATAATATACTATATTTATATATATATATATATATAGGTCATTTATATATATGACATACCACATACATATACATGTATATATACATACACACACACACACATATATATATGTGTATATATATATATATATATATATATATATATATTTATATATATATTGTAATGGACCGCACTCGGTCCTGCAGGATCTTAAAGGAAAAAAAAAGGAAATGGGACTGGAATGACTGACAGCAGTCGAGACAAACAAAGGAGGAAGGAGTGTAACAAAACCATCAAGAATGTCCTTAATCCTATTTATTATTTAAAGTATCTTACAATATATACAATTGAGTCCGGGCTTAGCAAAAATTACCAATTAAATAAACATTAACATAATTAAATATAAAGTTTGAAAACAGCAGCAGTCAAAATCAATAATAAGCCTTAGAGGCCCAAACTAATTACAATCATAATCAAAATAATGATGTAAAAAGCATCTCAAAAGACAGTTACAGAGCCATACACTGCTCAACACCATTACAGAGCCATACTGCTCAACACCATTACAGAGCCATACTGCTCAACACCATTACAGAGCCATACTGCTCAACACCATTACATTATAGAAAAGATAGGCATATCATATAATAAACAAGCAGCATGAATAAATGAACAAACATGAACAGGGAGCATAAAATAAAATAAGCATAATACAGCAGCAACATAAATAAAATTATACAAATTACTCAAGGAAGCACAGACAATAAAATTTCAGTAGAGATAACGTAACAGTCTCCGCTGTCAAAAAGGATGAACTGAATCAGACGAACTCCGTGAAGACATCGTAACAACAGCCATCAACTGTCAACTGGAACTCAGCCACCAACACAGATGAATCACGGGAGAAATGTTGAAACAGCAACACGGGAAAAATCCACAGATGACCAGGGTTAAGCCATCACCCATCCTTCCAACTGTCATGGCCAACAGGTAACCAAATACGTTGCTACCTCGCGTTAAATGCTCCATGCTGCTAAAGCTGCCACAACCTGACTCACTGCTGTGCTAACCCGAACTGGTTCAAAAAAAGAGCGAGCGGCAAAAGTCACCTCGCTCCAATATAAGCAAAACCACAGGAGTGCAGGATAACGATTAACAAGTTACACAAGCCTGTTACATACTCAAGACTCAAACATCAAATTACCTTACAATATATATATATATATATATATATATATATAATTATATTTAATTTATATATTAATATATATATATATATAGATATCGATATATATATATGATATATATATATATATTATATATATAATTATATTTATATATATATATTCATTATAGCATGAAAGTCCACTTGCTTGAGAATATCATAAAATCCTCGTAAGAAGGAGTTAAAACCAGGCCTTGGAGTAAGTTCTTTCATAGTTTATATTACATTTTCAAGTTCACTTTGAGTACAAACATAGTTTACAGAGCTTTATATACAAAATTGAGTAGTGGTGGGTGTAATTACAATTTCTTAATTCGGGCAGCATGTTCTCCAAACAGAAAGGACGATGAAAGAGGATCGGGATAAACCAGGCCGGAGGTTAAAATTCCTGGTGCCCATGGCTGCAGTGAATACAGTTTCCAGAAGAAATCTTTTCAGATAATCATTGGCCTTGCATTTTTTTTTTATGTTTTCCCAATAAAGATCTTATTACAATCTTTAGAAGCGATACAATATTGTTTGAATTGGACGAACTATATTTCTTAAAGTATTGTTGTATTTAAATACCAAGTTGATATCAATAGTTTTTAGAATCGGTATTGTAGATATGAAATTGGGTGAAAAGGTAGGCAGAGAATATTTTTAAATTCTGTGTTAATTCTGGTTGGATTGCAGTATATCTTCATTGCCTTATACAAATCTAAAAAAATCTGAAGGATAACACAATCAATCTCCTATTTTGTAAGTGATTTTAAACTCATCGTCCAAGAATTAAAGACTAAAAATTCTAAGAGCTCTATGATACATAATTCTAAATATTGATATCTTGATTTGGCGAAACAATGGCATTTCAGATCATTGGCTTAAGACAGGCCATGCCATTAACTGGGATCAGTCATCCTCATCTATTACCTGCAAGGCCAACGATTATCAGAAAAGAAATCTGGAAATTTTGATCCTCTTTCCCTGTCCTTTCTGTTTGGAGAACTTGCTGCCCAAATCAAGATAAAGCTTTGTAACCTATGTCTGGACTCATTGTGAACTTGAAAATATATAATAAACTACGAAAGTACTTGTAACAAGACCCAGTTTTCACTCTCCTTGTGTGGATTATATATATATTATGACGAATTCCACTAATTCTGAAGAACTTTCATAACTCCGAGATGGAACCAGAGTCTTTTCATTTGATAATTTCCACAATAGATGGTTATACAGTGGAATAAAATAATCAGCAAGGCTTAATAAATCTATTTTCACCACTTTAAATATACACAAAAGCCATTACCACCAGATCAGAATAAATATGTATTGACACCACCACTGGAAAATGAACTCAACCAAAATAAGCCGTAAAAGTTCCGACATAAGTTTTTCACTGTTACCAACAGATGGTGGTAGGAGTTTGTAATTTACATAAACCTTTAAAGTAAATGAAATTGGTTGGTTTCTGACATATTCCTCCCCTTTTGAGAGTTAAATTATGTGAAAAAGTAAACATACAAATCATAAATCTCAGAACTGAACAAGGAATTATAAAACTGAGTTCAAAGATAAGTACATATAAACATACATAACTGAACAAGGAATTATAAAACGGAGTTCAAAGATAAGTACATATAAGCATACATAAAACTTTGATGCCAACATAAGTAGTAAAGAGAACAAATAAATCCAGTTTATTTTGAAGTTGAAGACTCTTGAATGACTGATGTAGCTGGAAGTGGAGGTAGGCGTGACAGTGCATCTGCAATGTTATTGTTCGATCCTGGAATCTTTCGAACTTCAATATTGAAGGATGAAAGTATATACGACCACCTTAGTAGCTTTTGGTTGTTGAACTTTGCTCGATGCAGGAAACTTAGAGGCATGTGATCTGAGTAAACTACTACTTTCTCAAGGCCTTCCAAGTAGGGACGAAAGTGCAGCTCCGAATCTACAATGCTATATAGTTCTTTTTACACAGTTGCCCATCGGAGCTGTGCGCCTTTGAAGAACCCTGAATGGTAAGCAATCGGTAACAGCCGCTCCAGCAGAGGCAGTGAGATTGTAACCTCACTGAACAATTCCTGTAATAACACTCCTCCAAAGCCAATGTTACTTGCATCAACCTGAAGGAAAAAAGGGATTTTGACGAAGGAAAAATCTATTTTTGGGCAAGGGTTCGTGTCGCCCAGTGAAATAATCCTGTTAGTTCATTATTTCTAGGTAAATGATAGTAACATTACCAGAGAAAAAATAAAAATAGGGGGATGTCAGAGTAACTGACTCGCTCACCCTAAATAAAAAGAGGGTGTCGGTATGGTACTGGGGCGAGTGAGACCACTACCACGAACCTCTTGTCATTTAGAATTCTCCTTCATCAAAATCCCCCTCCCTGAGAGAGCTGATACACGGCCGGCTCCAGCAACTACTACTACACACCCTCCCACACCGACCACAGCGCCTCTCGTGGCCATCCTTAAAGTTAGAAGCCAATCTTGGGCGCAAGGGTGGGAGAAACAGGGGGTGATTTCACTGGGCGACACGAACCCTTGCCCAGAAATAGATTTTTCCTTCGTCAAAATCCCTTTTCTGGGCTCAGTTCGTGTCGCTTCATGAAATAGTACCAGAGAATTAGCACAAGATTGGAAAAAGCAACTAAGGTCTCAAGAAAATGAAAAGAAAATAAAATGAATATAATCTAGTTGAAATATTTACAAAGTTATCATAGCCAAAGTTAAACTTAACATAACATTTGTTATTCTTAAAATACATAATTGGACTTGAAAGTACACTTAGAATAACTTATGATAACTTAAAACTAGATTCTATGAGCAAGTATGTACAAGTGAGACTATAGCATAAAAATAAGAGAGGATAACTCACGACAGTTCTTAAATCATACTAGTAAACATTTTATAATACATATAAGTGAGTCTCCCTAGCAAAAAAATAAGGGAGAACATCGCTAAACGTCACAGTTAATAACAACATTTACAAGCATGAGTGCCCCTAGCATAAAAATTAAGGGACACATCACATCACTAAATGTAGCCTTTATAGGCAGCTAAGGCTCAAAACACAATTGAGCTTGACGGTAAGGTTAGGGGAAATGTTGGTGAGGCAGGTAGAAAGGAGATCTGGATCTTCGACTACAACTACTAGACAGTGTCAGGAGAAACTATGTTTCCCGCTGCCACTGCCGGAAATTTAAGAGATTCCAAGGACTTCAGGTAGTGACGTTTGAAAACTGTCGGCGATTTCCAGCCTGTGTACTTTTTCAAATCATCAAAATTCATATGCTGGAAGTAATAATAGAGGTGGCTACTGCCCTGATGTCATAGGCTCTAGGGAATGAATCAGGATTTGCTTGTTTAATAAAGTATAGGATTTGTTGTCTAATCCCTTTTATTGAAATAGTGCCACCTTTTTCCCTCATAAAGAGGGGGCCTGAGGATGTAGATGATGTCCTGGACAGATAGGCTCGTAAGGTCGTCACCGGACATAGAGAAGGGTCTTGTGGAAGAGGGAGGACCTTCCTAGGAGCCCATCTCATTAAGGGGTCCTCATTTTTTGCTAAAAAGCTACGATCTGGAGATAATAGGACTTCTCCTGAGGGGAGAAGTTCTACATGTCCAGATTCTCTGGAAAGAGCTGACAGTTCTGATATTCTGGCTCCTGAGGCCAGGCTTAATAAAAATAATGTTTTCCTTAATAACATTATATAATTGCATGAATCGTTGTCAGTATCTGAAGCCAGTTTGAGAACGTCATTCAAGAACCATGAAATTGAACCAGGCCTTTCTGAAGGTCTGAGCCTAACACAGGCTTTGGGAATAGACGAAAAGTAAGAGTCTGTTAAGTCTATCTTAAAGCCAAACTGGAAGATTTTATTTAAAGCTGACTTATTAGTGGTAATAGTACTAGCTGCTAAACCTTTTTCAAACAGGGATCTGAAAAAGGATATAGCTAAATTAATTGTCATGGTTCGAGCGTTTTTCAGGAAATTTGCCAGTTTCTTAACAGCAGCATCGTACTGGCGCAAAGTTGATTCCCTTTTATCCGATTCTAAGAAAAGGATATTCTGGGGATCAATATTTGCATCTCTCTTAGCCGCAAACTTCATGAAGTCTATAAAGTTAGGGTTTTGAGAGTTCCTGAGGAAGCGAACACAGTCCTCATTTGTACTGACTGAGACAGCCTGGAATTGGGGATCTGTTGAGGTCAGAGACCCAATTCCAGGAGGAGTGGATACCAGTTGCTCTTGGGCCAATCCGGAGCTACTAGAGCTACTTGTCCCTTGAAAGTCCTGAGTTTGTTCAGGACTTTCAATAGAAGATTCACTGGAGGGAAGATGTATATCTTCCTCCATTGATTCCAATCTATGGACATGGCGTCTGTGGCATAAGCCAGAGGGTCCAGGTTGGGGGCCACATAGCAAGGGAGCTTGTGGTTCGGTTGTGATGCGAAAAGATCCACCTGGAGGCCTGGGACTTTTTGCCATATCCACTGGAATGAGCGCCTGTCCAGGGACCACTCCGATTCTAGAGGAACTGATCGAGACAGGGCGTCTGCTATCACGTTCCTTACTCCCGCTAGATGGGTGGAGGATAGATGCCATTTGTACTTGGTTGCAAGAGAGAAGATGGCTATCATGATATGGTTCACATGTCTTGACTTGGATCCTCCCCTGTTGATGCAGTGTACCACTACTGCACTGTCCAAAACCAGTTTTATATGGGAATACTTGGCTGGTAGAAGCCTTTTCAGAGTGAGGAATACTGCCATGGCTTCCAAAACGTTAATGTGAAGCCGGCGGAACTGAGGCGACCAAGTCCCTTGAACTTTCTTGAATTGGGAGTATCCTCCCCACCCGCTTAGGGAGGCATCCGTGTGGATAACTAACACCGGAGGTGGGAACTGGAGAGGTACTGATTTGGACAGATTCTTGGACTCGGCCCGGGGGCGGAGACGTTTGCTAAGAATCGGCAGGATTACTGACAACTTGTCTCGAGATTTGACATTTGCTCTTGAGCGCCAAACTTGATTTATATCTTTCAGTTTTGCTTTCAACAGAACGTCTGTGACTGACGCAAACTGGAGAGAACCTAGGATCCTTTCCTGGTTTCTCCTTGATGTTTGTTTGCATTTGAGGAATTGCCTTATTGATTTGGCTATTTCCTTCCTTTTGACCAATGGAATTGACAGAGTGTGGGAGTGCGGGTCCCACTGGATGCCGAGCCACTGAAAACGAGACTCTGGCGTTAGCCTGGATTTGGTCTTGTTTATTTGGAACCCCAGATGTTCCAGAAACTGAATTGCTTTGTTTGTGGCTTTGAGGCATTCCTCGACGGTTGTTGCCCAGATGAGCCAATCGTCGAGGTACGCTACTACCATTATCCCTTGTGATCTCAATTGCTGGACTACTGATTCCGCTATTTTCGTGAACACCCTGGGGGCTACGTTCAGCCCGAAGGGCATCACCTTGAAAGAGAATGCCTGGTCTCCCAACCTGAAGCCTAGGTATGGGCGGAAGTGTCTCGCAACTGGGATTGGATAGTATGCGTCTGTAAGATCGATAGAGGTGGTGACGGCCCCACGGGGAAGTAAGGTCCGCACCTGCGAGATAGTCAGCATTTTGAACTTGTCGCAACGAATGAATAAGTTTAGACGGACAAGTCTAAGATTATTTCTTCGTTTGTTGAGCCTTTCTTTGGCACGCTGAACAAGCGTCCTTGAAACTTTAAACGTCTGACTCTTGACACTACTCCTTTCTGAAGGAGCTCTTGCGCATACTCTGTCAATTCCTTTGTTGGTATTTGAAGGAATGTTTTGGATGGAGGAGGACCTTTGATCCAACTCCATCCCAGCCCTTTGGACACAATGCTTTGAGCCCAATTGCTGAATCCCCACCGGTGTCGGAAGAGGAACAGCCTCCCTCCTACCTGAGGGTTCTCATTGGGTTTGGGCAGGACGTGCTCCGCGCCCTCCACGGAAGTGTCTCCCCCTGTTGGGTGTCCTTCCGCCACCCCTCTGGCGAAATGCACCCCTAGCCCTGCTTCCCCTTCCAAACCTGTTGATGGCTTGGAATGCCTGACCCTCGAAAACAGGGTTGAAGGCTGGGGAAACAGCGTAGGAGGTCGAGGGCTGGTTCTGGGACGTTAACAGGAGGATGGGCTGATTCTGGTTCTTTGAAGTCGACGGTTGCATGGTTTGTAAAACCAGGACTGCTTGAACAAATTGTTGCTGCTGAGGAGCCTGAAAAGTTGAAAACTTTCTAGGCTTCTTTAGCTTCTTCGAACCAGAGGAGGTACCCTCTGGCTTCCTCTTGCCAGTAAGTCCCCAGCGGACCCTAAGGCTCTGGTTGAGCCTGGTCGCTTCGTGGTGGACCTCATTTACTGCAGACTCGGGAAAGAGGTCAGCTCCCCAGATAGAAGAAGAGAGCAGTTTGTTGGGCTCATACCTTATGGTGGCTTCCTGCAGGACATGCTTCCTGCAGTTCCGCTTTGCTACCACGAAATCGTACAGATCAGACTGTACGGTCTGCGTCTGAGCCTTTGCCAGAAGTTTAAACAGAGGCTCCGTACCATAAGTAATGGCGGCAACCTCTGTCATGACTAAGGCATTAAGAGTCCTCCCTAACCTGGTCCTGGCGTCGAACTCCTCGTGGATCAGGTTATCCGGTAGTCTTGGAAGTCTCTCCCCGAACTGTTCAATAGCACAGTCCGGTTTGAGCTTCCCGACTGTGAAGGAAGCTGGAAGGTCAGCCCAGAGATCCTCAGAGCCTGGGAAGAGCGGAGATGTTGGATCCGACTCTCTCAGCTGGGGAACAGGCTCGTCTCTCATGGCGGCCTGGATGGTTACCTCTGCCAATTTTGTGGTGAAGGGGAGTGGTGTGTCCTCCTCCGCCACAAAGATGGTGAATGGGCTTTTGAAGGCCTGAAGTTTGGTATTAGTACAGTCCCATTCTTCAAGGCACCTGACCCATTCTCTCTGGGCTTGTTCCCGACTGTATATTACAGTCTCCTTCGGGATCTTGTCCTCTCTCCTCAGAGCCGACTCCGTCAACCGAGCATACCCCATAAAAGGTGGTTGAAGATTGGCGGGGTGGAACTCGAAGTCCTCAATGCGACGAGTTCCACAGTCCGGAATGGAGATCATTCCATCCTTGAAGGGTGCGAAGGCTGCGATCCTCCAAGGATTGCTCATGGTGATGGGGGAAGAGAGTCATAATGCGGCATTGGGGCCATTCCAGCGCCTGCCAGGGGAAGAACTGCTGGGGGATTCTCCCTAAGGCCCGCCAGCAAGTTTTCCTGGTTCGTCAGTCGCTCCAAAATGTTCTGGATCGACTGACCAGATTGCGCAAACGAGGTGGAAATTTGAGCAAGCATCTGATCGAGCCTGTCATTCATCATGGCCCCCACCATGTTTCCCCCTGTTGCATCACCCCTGCTGTAAAGGTATCGGGATCGAAGGAACCAGAGGTACTGGTCGAAGCAGGGGTCTTCGGACGTGCTCCGGTGGACGGGAGCGCGGGCCTTCTCCTTAGAGGACTTGCCTCTTGACCCTTTGGAATGCGAAGACGAGGATGACTTCGCTTTCTCTGCTCCGGGATGGTGAGCCGGAGACTTATGAGTGGCTGAGGACGAAGTCTTCTTAGAAGACGTCCTCTCAAAGGTCTTTTGCTCACATTTCCCTTTTACTTTAGGGACAACTGAGGCGGAAGACGTCCTGGCCGGGATTTCCAATTCAGAAAAGCCTTGAAAAGATGTAGAAGAAGGAACAGGTGACGAAGATCCAGATGCGCCCAAGGGAAGCCCTTGAGCGCCCAACAAACCTACCTCTACCAACAACTCACCTTCCCCTACCGTCATTGGTTCAACATTGATGTCTAGGGTGGCAACGTCCTCGGTGATCCCCGGGGCTCCCTCCTCCGCCAAAGCCTGCGCCACTTGTTGTTGGATGGCAGCGATACATGGAGCTGCCGCTGCAGGGTCGACGTACCCGGTCGACTTGCCGCCTGGGAAGATGCGGACAGCCATACTCTTGTCTAAAAGTATGGCTGCCCCTTGGATACGTTCTTACCAAAGCCTCCTACCCAGGCTTTGAGAGTAGCCGACGCGGTGTCTTTCACGGCGGTAGCCTGAAATAATGGGTCATTGTAATCCTTACAACGAAGCCCCGGCGATATATCATTAACGCTTATGACTAAGTCATATTTATATATTTTTCACAGGCTTATCTGACAGTATATACCAAGAACAGAGACAATACCTACGCCGGTATATACTTACTCCGGTAGAAAACTGTTCCACTAGATCATAACAAATGGAGCAGGCTTCATGGTGCCACACAATCAAGTTGTTGTGGCGGACAGCGCAGGTAGCGTGGGTCCGGCAGACCTCATGACCGCAAGGGTCTTGCAGGATGGCGTTGCACCCTGCCTCCTGACAGTTGGTAGCCTGTAAGTGAACAGATACATAAGTATCAGCAGTTACTAACAGGGCTAACCCGTTAAGAGATATGAAGCTCCTCTGCATGCCGGAGTGAAATAATTTTTGGGCATAATCCTCTCCTGTACTCCGTGTGAGAAAGTCCATAGGACATGGTAATCTGGCTTGAAAACTCCGGTACACCGGGGCAAAGATTTCCGCCAAACCAGATACCTGCTCATACACATATAGTACACCGAGGTGAGGGTACAAACACAGTGGAGAACTTGAGAAGATTACCCATCAAATTAAAATTAAAATTAAATTAAAACAAAAACAAAATAAGCAAGACAGGCAGAGCGTAGCTCCGCCGTAAAACTCTTACGCCAACCAACGGAGCACCTGGATGGTGAGCGGGTGCTCCGCCAGAGAAGCGAAAGAGATATCAATCAATCATGATACAGGGGAAGCATGTAAAAGCTACTCCGTTACCCCCCCCCCCCCAAAGAGCTGGCGGAGCCAGCAATCCGCTGTAACGGTGGGGAGGGAAGAGGAGAGCCAACCAGAGAGCGCCGGAGAGGACCCAATGCGAGCTGGCGGGGTGGCCAACCCGACCTGAACGCACGAGGTAAACCCTCGAAACTCACAGAAGACGGGACCAGTCCAACTCAGGACCCCCTAAGTCCGGGACTCCCGTATCCTCCCCGGGTAGGGAGGAAGAGGGGAGGGGTGCTCGGATGGTTGCCATAGCGACCTTGAGCGAGCGAGGACTATCTCCCCCTCCACGTGGGAGGAGAGAGAGGGGGAGGCCTAGAGAGAAGGACCGAGGCGATCAGCTGGCCCGTCGCGATCGTAGGTGGACCACGAGGCGAACGAGACATACAAACCATAGCCTAGGCTAAAACTGACCGCCTCAAACATGCAACCCGTAATAAATATATCGTAATAAAAATGAAAGGAAGGAAATCACGAGTGGGAGAAAAAGAAGGAGCGTCCAGGAGAAGTTAGGCTAGCCTCCCCGAAGGAAGGCAGACTGACAGCTCGGGAGCTGGCCCCTGCCGATACGTAAAACGGAGGGCGACGGCCAGGATGGCTGGACTAAAGAGCAATGTAGCAATAAAATTGGTATATAAAGCCCACACGCCTAACAGACCTAGACAAAGGGACATGCATGCATGAACACTTGAGCTAAGACATTAGGCAAAGGATTTCTGAATAGTACGATGTAAAGCAATATAATGGAAGTAGCACCTTCCGCACCACGTTTAATATATAACATGATATAGGCATATACACAGCATAGAATAGCCACTACGGTATAGAAGACCTTAGGAGCTAAACAAAACATGAGGCGAGCCGGCATGGCAAGCCTGGCGCCAGACCAGGGTGCCCATTATTGAACCTAAAAAAACAGTTAAAACGGGTCCTGGCTGGCTAAAACTAGTGTATAACCTTTCGGGGTACTTAACTTAGCTGCAGCGATAGCTTGGAGTTTCATCATAAGCGAAAGATAAATCCAAAATCACACAAAAACACAGAGTAAGAGAAAACAGGTGAGTGTGGAAGGTCGCTAACGAAAAGGATGACCACGAGAGGCGCTGCGGTCGGTGTGGGAGGGTGTGTAGTAGTAGTTGCTGGCGCCGGCCGTTTATCAGCTCTCTCAGGGAGGGGGATTTTGATGAAGGAGAATTCTAAAAGACAAGAGGTTCGTGGTAGTGGTCTCACTCGCCCCAGTACCATACCGACACCCTCTTTTTATTTAGGGTGAGCGAGTCAGTTACTCTGACATCCCCCTATTTTTATTTTTTCTCTGGTAATGTTAGTATCATTTACCTAGAAATAATGAACTTAAGGGATTATTTCACGAAGCGACACGAACTGAGCCAAGAAAAGGTTTTGTGAAGTCAGGAGCTTGCAGAAGTGGCTTAGAGATCATAAATAGATTTAATTGCTCAAAGGCCCTCTCATGTTTCTCAGTCCATTGAAAAGGCACTTTAGTCGAAGAGAAAAGTTTGGGCAAAACCTTGAATAAGAAACCATGCCCAAGAATGTTTTAAGCTCTTTCCTATTCCCTGGCACTGGATATTCTTTAATGGCACTAATGTTTACATCCTTTGGAATTATAGTGCCACTGCCAATAGCATGACCAAGATACATCACCTGACCTTTTCCAAAAGAGCTCTTAGCAAGATTGATTGTCGAGTTGGCCTCCTTCAGTCTCTCAAAAAGTAAAGCTAGTATTTGTAGATGTTCTTCCAAAGTGTCCGTTGCTACAACAATATCATAAAGATACACATACACCTTTGGAAGACCCCTGATGACCTTTTGCATGGTTCTCTGAAAGGTTGCTGGTGCATTTGAAAGGCCAAATGGTAAAACAAGATATTCAAAAAGACCAAAAGGGGTGATAAAAGCTGAAGTTTCTTTAGCCCTTTCACTTAACCTAATCTGATAGTAACCTTTCAATAAGTCTATCTGGGTCAAATATTTTGCATTGCTAACAGAGCCTATTATATCTGAAAATCTGGGCAAAGGATAAGCATCTTTTAGGGTTTTTAATTGAGTTTCCTGTAGTCAGTACACAATAAGTATTGTTAGGTTTCTTTACCAGAATACATGGAGAGGCCCAAGGAGATGTACTTGGCTTAGCTAAGTTATGTTCTAGTAAGTCTCCACCTCTTGCTTCGAGATAGGTAAAAGATTATGAGATACCCGGTTAAAAGACTGTCGTATTGGCTTAGTATTAGGCTCCAATACAACTTTATGCATTATTCGGGTGCAACTTCCAGGCTTATCAGAACAAATTGAAGCATACTGCTTAATGAGCGCAACCAAATCCTCCTGCATAGGTGATGGACATTCTAGGAACTGTGGAAGGGATCTCAAAATTGCAGAATTCTCCATGTCCTTCCAAGATAGGGTGGACTTCATTGGGTTAAAGGAGGTTAGTAGAACATTCTTAATGGTCAAATGCCCAAAGTAATGAACTAATTGGTTGATTATGCTTGCAGAAACTCTGTAAGGTTTAATCAGGTTTACATGGACAAGCTGAGTGGATTTACGTCTGTCAGGGGTAGCTAAGACAGTTTTAGTTGCCCGCCTGAGTATTTCATAAGGCCCCATAAATTTTTCTCTGGATGGAGAGCTAGATATTAAACTCTCTAAGCTTAGCCCTTTTGTCATAATGGGTTTTCATATGCTCCTGAGCATGCTGTAGATTTCTACGTGCAAAGTCATGCATATTTGTTAGTTTTTCCTGTAAAGATTTTAAGTAATGAGAGATGCTCACCTGTGTTTCATAATGAGAACCTTTAAGGATGTGTTCCTTTACCATACTCAGGTTAGTTCGAGGTCTACGCCCGAAAAGTAGTTCAAATACATTAGTAGGTCCAGATCCTCATCCCAGTCTTTTCATGTTTCTGTTACATACTTCCTTAACAGATTTTTAATGGTTTGGTGGACTCTTTCTAAGGCTCCATTCGACTGTGGATGATAAGCTGAGGCATAAACATTAACTATATTAAACTGATGGAGTGTACTTTGAAACAAAGCACTGGTGAAATTAGTACCTCCATCACACTGAAGTTCTCAAGGGAAACCGAACAATGTAAAAACTTGAGGCAACTGTTGAACAATAGTTTTTGCTTCGGAGGGAGCCTAGTAGTGGGGCAAAGAATGGTGAGTAAATATTCATTATGCCTGCTGGTTTTTGGCAAAGGTCCAATCAATTATTACTTTTTCAAACGGGATTTTAGGAACAACAATAGGTACAAGTGGTGCTGGTGGAATCTTTTCATTCGGTCTACCCGTCACCTGACACATGTGACAGGACTCTATAAAGTTGTGTACGTCCTCCTTCATCCTTGGCCAATAGAAGTCTTCTAGGAGACGTCTGTAAGTCTTAGTGACACCAAGATGGCTTTCTGTAGAGTGCGCTAATTCCATTATCGAAGATCGGAGAGAGCAAGTTACAACCAATTGATGGCAATCACGCCACGAGTCCTTAGCAGTGAGAGTTGGAGATCTGTAATGATGCATCAAAATGTTATTTTCAAGATACAAGAAAGGTAACTTATTACTTTTATCAGAAGGATCCTTAACCTTGATAAAGGAATCTTTAAGGCTTATCGTCTGATCTCTGAAGCTTCACAAAATCATCATGATCAAGACCAACCAAATCAGCTATAATTGGAGAGGGGATGGCTGTAGAATTATCCATTGCCGATTCTGATGCAGCAGAAAGTGTGGTAACTTGGCAGGGATAATTTCATTTTCCAAGACACACTCAGGCTGTGAAATAACAAGGTTAGGCAAGACATTTCCTTCTGCTAAATCGTTACCTAATAAGATATCTGCCTTCTTACAAGGCAAGTCTCTGTCTAATAAAACTACTTCTGTTTTACCAGTGTAGTAAGGGCAATCAATGTTCATAGTAACCACAGGTAATATGAATTGACTGGAAAGATCAGTGACAGTAACATATTTATTAATGGGCTGAGTTAAATGTTTCAATTTACCACTCACTAATGTCTGTGATGATCCTGTGTCCCTCAACTTTACAGGGAAATCATTGACAGTACCAGAACAGAAAATTAGATTAGTCATCAGAGACTTGGGAACAATGAAGAGCAGTTTTTGTCTGTGCTTTGTTCTTTGCAAGATTCTCTGGCTTACCTCCTTTATGTTGCCGAGAAGTCTGCAAGACCTTAGATAGGCTACTTGACATTGGGGGTTAGGACAGTCATGTACAGTATGCCCATTCTGCTTACAAAATGAACAAAAGTTACTTACACTTGCCTTTTCTGGAGAAGAGAATTTTTTTGGATGAGATTATATTCATCAGCAAGAAGAATCGCTTTCTTTCCATCTTTCTCTTGCCGTTCTCTGATGAACATTGAAATGTTGCTGGGAATTTTCCTCAAAAATTCTTCTAATACCATAAGACTCTGCAATTGCTCAAAAGTGGTAATATTTTCATTCTCACGCCATTTTTAAATAGTTAACATTTAAGCTGAAACAATTCCAAATAAGTTTGAGAGCTTCCTTTAACGGAATTTCTAAATAACTGCCTGTACCCTTCAGCTGTAAGAGTATATGCATCGAGGATAGCTTTCTTGAGCAATATAACTATGCTCCTCTAGCATTTGAGCAGCTATATGAGCAGCCTTACCTTTCAAAGCACTCCTGATCAGTAGAACATATTGATTCTCTGGCCACTGCAATATTGTCACCGTGTCCTCGAAAGTACTGAAAAAAATATCAGGAATCTCTTTCGTCAAAAATGGTTAAAAGTTTACTAGCCTTAGTGAGCGAAAAAGATTCTACAATCTCCCTTTCTCTACCTCTCTCTTCCAACCTAATGGTAGACAGTTGCCGTTCCAGTTCCAGCTTTTCCTGTCGTTCCAGTGCCAATAGTCTTTCCCTTTGTTTGTATTCAGCATTCTGAAATAAAGTTAAATTTTCAACTTTAGCTTTTTCAGCATTTTACAATGCTAGAGCGCAGCCGTTTTTATCTCTGCAACTCTAGCTGTAACTTCAGTTTAACAAGTTCTGGATCCTCAGCAGCAGTACCCACACCTCTTCCTAAAGTAAGGAGACGTAGGGGAGAAGCTTCTTCCTGTGAAATTGAAGAGTTGGCCACCAAGATATCCAAAATCCTACCCAGCAGATCTGCTTTCACCATCAAAGGGGATGTAGGAATAGTAGCACGTTCAGCTATCTTCCGTAGGTCTGTTTTCTTTGCATACTGCAATGACAAAAGGTGCTCCCGAGGGTCACCTAAAAGTTTCTCCAAGTTGAACAACATGGTTAATCAAAACACAATTAGGTCGTTTGCGCTGTCACTCACAACTACTTACCACGAAATAGTCCAGTATATGGGGGGAAGTTTTAGAGCTAAGAATATTTCCAAAAGTATGAGGGCATTCATTAGTACCCTATAAGGGAAAATGTTCCCTGAAATAATTCAATGTATGAGGGGATTTATTAGTACCCTATGAGGGAATGTGTTCCCTGAAGTAATCCAATATATGAGGGGATTTATTAGTACCCTATGAGGGAATGTGTTCCCTGAAGTAATCCAATAGGTCTGGAGTGACTTGAAAGGTCGCTAGAGCGATAGTCGGCAATGTCAAGGTAAAATAAGAACGGCGAAATTAGAACCGAATTCCTTGCACTGCACCCCCTCCAAACCATCGGTATTTACTTGAGATGGCGTGCTATTATCTACGGCACCTTAATTAATGTCAGAGGTGGAGTTCATTATCCATAGTGGTATAGCATGTAACATATGGTTTGAGGTTCTTCATAAAGGAATTCACAATCACAATTATGATTACAGTCACAATCGCGATCATATCACAATCACAAATCCCGGTCAGGCCCCCACTATAATGAATTCCACTAATTCTGAAGAACTTTCATAACTCCGAGATGGAACCAGAGTCTTTTCATTTGATAATTTCCACAATAGATGGTTATACAGTGGAATAAAATAATCAGCAAGGCTTAACAAATCTATTTTCGCCACTTTAAATATGCACAAAAGCCATTACCACCAGATCAGAATAAATATGTATTGCCACCACCGCTGGAAAATGAACTCAACCAAAATAAGCCGTAAAAGCTCTGACGTAAGTTTTTCCAAGGATGAAAAACAGAATTGAAACTGAAGTAAATGCACCGTTACCAAGAGATGGCGTTAGAAGTTAAGTAATCTCACTACTTTTTTTTTTTTCTTTTACAAAGGTCAAGGGTTTTCCAACTGATTTAGAACCCTTTTTGCATACTGAATTAAAAAATACAGTTCATTTCTAAGTTATTTCTAAGATATAGTCTATTTCTATTCCCGCATGTTTCCAAAATATTCCAATTATCCAAGCGTTTATGGGCTTTGGTTTTCCAAAACCAGGTCGTGGGTAACCCTTAATAATTATTTTTATTTCTATTTTCAGGTCTAAATGTGCATAAAAATGGATCGGAATGGTAAAAACCATCCTAATAGGTTCTGTTACATCTGCAGACATGTGGTTCTTCCAGACCATCAAGCAAAAATCCGGATTTTGTGAAGAAGGCATATCAAGCTTACTTAGGAGTCAAACTAGGGGACATGTGTAGAGAACTTAAAGGATTTGAGGAGCAAGAAAAGGAAGACTATGCCATTTGGTGTCCCACAGGTGTGGAGGGAAGGGAAAGTCCCATTATAGAGTGCTACTTTTGCAGGACAAATCGAAAAGGCAACAATTGCAAGAACAAGCACCATGTTCAAAACCCTGATGTTCCTTCAGCCATAAAGCCAGTCCCCCATGGCCCAGATCTTCCTGTTCCTGAGCCAAATTTCACCATGGAACCTAGTTCTGATTCCAAATCTATTGACATGACTGATACAGCTGAGCGTGGTACATACAGGCCAGAAGAGGACGACCAACCGGTGCCTTTAACCCAAGCCGAACTCGGTGACCTAACACGAAACCTGAACCTTTCCAAGGAGTCTGCCCAGCTACTCGTCTTTGAGAGAAACGTCTACTGGCACCAGGAACAACACTATTGGTATCGGAACCGGGAGAGAGAATTTAGAAAATTCTTCACGTTTGATGAAGCATCCTCACTGGTCTACTGTAACAATATTGCTGATCTGTTTGAATTACTTGGCCTGAAGTATGATGTTATGGAATGGAGACTTTTCATTGACTGATCTAAGAGAAGTTTCAAGGCAGTTCTTCTGAATAACGGAAATAAGTTTTCATCAATCCCCCACAAAAGTATGGAACTTTTGTTGTCTGCTCTGAACTACCAGGAACATATATGGTTGATCTGTGGAGATCTTAAAGTTGTTGGACTCATCCTAGGGCTTGAAGGTGGTTACACAAAGTATTCATGCTTTCTGTGCTTATGGAATAGCCGTGCTGATGACCAGCATTATGTCAGACAAGAGTGGCCATCAAGACAAGGATTAAAACCTGGGTCACACAACATTCTATCCCACCCTCTGGTTGAACCGATGAAGATATTGCTTTCACCCCTCCACATCAAACTCGGTCTCATGAAGAATTTTGTAAAGGCATTGGACAGGGAAGGTAGAGGCTTTGCTTTCCTCCATCAGAAGTTTCAACAAAAAAACATGGAGAAACATATAAGGCAGGTATATTTGATGGTCCTCAAATAAGGGAACTCATCAAGGACGCTAGTTTTGATGATGCACTGAATCCTGCTGAACACAGCCTGGTTGTCCATTAAGTCAGTCATTGTAAACTTCCCTGGCAACCCCCCCCTTGTGACCAGGAACTTTGCTGTAGGGGGGGGGGGGGGGGGGGGGGGGGGGGGGGGGGGGGGCGCCGGCTTGCGTGGTGCAATGAAGAATTGAGCGATGGTGGTAGGGTGATTTATTCACCCCGGTAGTTACTGCCATGCCACTAAGGTCAATTCAGAGCATCCTGACTAATCCTGGTACTCTGTATCACCTCCTCCTATTTTCACTATTTCTCTCCTTCCTCTGTCCGGATGGATTTTCTTGATGACCTTAGCATGAATTTGGACATGCTCTTACTGTTCTCTGGAGTTGAAGGAGGGTGTAGTGGGACGGCATGCCTCCCCACTCACAGAACTGGAGTACCCAACGTGGTCGAGCGAGGGGAAATTTTTATGTCAAACCCTGCATTCGGTGCTGGGTCTGATCTCGATGGACTGACGACCCTCAAGGTACTGAATGTGGGGTGTATATCTAGGTTGTACCCTTAGGGTGCCCCAGTAAGGGAATTGCATCCTCTAAATGTGGCTCCATGGTGGGTATGGGGAAAGCCAAGACGAATTTTTCTATATATCATTCTATGAGGAATTTGAATCCCCAAAATCCTTATGACCATTGCACGGAACCAGTGGTTACACTGGCACCATATACTCCCCATCAAGGGAGAAGAAATTTTGTAGGAAGAAAATCCTTAGAAGAATCTGGAGGATGTGTACCTAATGAGTATGATAAATATCTAACCATTACCTTTGAGGATAAAGTTATGAATATTTTTGAAGTACATAGGGATATTGTAAAATGCTGTGGGAGGGAACCTAAGATATTGCCACATGGTAGAAATAAGCTTTTGGTAGAGACTAGATCATTAGAAGAAAGTGAGAAATTGAAATCTCTGAGTTTACTGGGAGGAGTAAACCACATGATACCTTCAATCATACCAAAGGAATTATATATGCTCCTCATCTTATGATTCATCCTGAAGAGGAACTGGAAGATGAACTTAAAGATCAGGGGGTATTGAAGGTGGAAAGACTGAAAAAGAAAGTAAGTGGGGCATGGTGTCCTATGCCACAGTTATTATTAACTTTCAATTCTTCTAAATTGTCAAATTTTGTTAAAGCAACTTGGTACAGATATAAAGTGAAACAGTACGTGCCGAGACCCAGGAGGTGTTTTTAGTGTCAGGAATATGGGCATATAATTGGGTCCTGTAGATCCAAGTTGCAAGGAAACCCTGCAATTTGTATAAATTGTGGGGAAGTTGAGCGTGGTGATTGCCATACTGAACCAAAATGCATTCATTGTGGGGAAGCACACCAGTCATCCTCGAACTCGTGATGTTTTCCTTTTTGAGAAAGAAGTACAATATACTAGAGTCCTTGAGAAAGTTACTTTTGCAGAAGCCCGAAAAATAGTACTGAACAAATATATAAGACCAGGGGTATCTTTTGCAAGTGTTGCTGTAAATAAACAAATATTGAGAAGGAGGAAAGTTAATTCGAATACTGCTTCGAATTCATTTAGAACAGGTTTAAAAATTCAAAAATCCCATGTAACAGAAAGTAGCAGCAAAAACAACTTGGGTAAAGCTCAAATTAAAATGTCTACGACTGCAACATCATCCTTGGTTGATGTGCAAAACTCTGGAAATAGCATCGGCTTTGGCTGGTGCACCGGCCTCTTTGGAGGCAGCATCAGCTTTAGCTGGTGCACCAGCCTCTTCGGAGGTAGCATCAGCTTTGGCTGGAGCACTGGCCTCTTCAGAGGCAGCATCAGCTTCAGATGGTGCACCAGCCTCTTTGGAGGCAGCATCAACTTCAGGTGGTGCACCGGCCTCTTTGGAGACAGCATCAGCCTTGGCTGATGCATCAACCTCTTTGGAGGCAGCATCAGCTTTGGCTGATGCATCAGTTTCTTTGGAAGCAGCATCAGTTTTGACTGGTGTAAGTAATTTGGAATATACATCTGTCCTTGCTGATGTGCATGCCTCTTTTGGGGGGTCGCCCTCCTTAGCTGATGCAATGGCTTTTTGGGAGCCCCGAACACCAGCTACAGAGGTAGCCAGCCAAGAACTAGAAGTTACTTCCTGTATGGAGGTAGCAATGTAAGTCCCAAAAAGAAAGGAGGCTGAGGGTGGCAGGCAGTCTCCCTCTAAGAAAAAACAAAGCAGGATTCCCAAAATTCCTGGCAACCCTACTAAAACAAAATATCTTCAAAGAGGCCCTATTATCAGGGCCTCTAAACTCAAGTAAATTCTTAAATTTACTTTTCTCCCATTTAGCTCTCAGGGCCTGAGAGCTAAATGGGAGGAGCTCAAAATGCTAATTTTTGTGTTGTTTATTGTTTGCATAGCTTTGTAGGAGACTATGCTCAGCAGTGGTTATATTCCTTGCCCTAAAGAATATGTTGCTTTCCATTCAGACCTAAATCAAAATAATAGAAACCGGGGTGGAGCAATGTTATATTTTCACCACGATACTCCACACAAGCATTTTCCTTTTGATTCTTCTTTGCAAGCTGTTGCAGTGCAAGTGTTTCTGGCTCGTAAATATACAGTTTGTTCTGTATATCTTCCACCAAATGTAGCTTTCCCTAGTACTGATTTCTGTAATCTTATCATACAGCTTCCTCTGCCTTTCATCATCCTAGGTGATATGAATGGAAGAAATCCTTTATTGGGGGGAAATTGCCTGTCATCTATTATTGAAAGGGAAAATGTTGGTGTTCTTAACGCTGGAGAACCCACCTATTTCCATGTACAGACCGGTACTTTAACAGCCATCGACTTGTCAATATGTAGTGCCAATGCCATTATGGACTTCAATTGGCGAGTGATCAATGATAGGTACAGCAGTGATCAATTTCCAATTGTTGTTAGCACTGGATCAAGTCCTCCATGTCCAAGATAACCCCGTTGGAGTGTAAAAAGAGCTGACTGGGCAAATTTTGAAGAGCATAGTTCAATCGAAGCTACAGCAGAGGAATTTGAATGCATTGAGGATGCTATTGAATTGTTAATAACTACTTTATTTGCAGCTGGACTTCAGGCAATTCCAAGAACACTAGGTCTATTTATGCACCGACCAGTACCATGGTGGTAAAAAAAAGGCCATGAAACCCATAGAACTATGAGATCTTGTTTTACTAGGTATAAAAGACGGAAATGTAACTATTATCTGGTAAAATTTCGTAAGGCTAGGGCAAAGTTTAGGTTTGAAATTAAAAATGGACGAAGACAATCTTCTTCATTTCTTCTATAAATTGCAAAACTCCCATCACATTAGTGTGGAAGAAGATAAGGAAAATAGCAGGAAAGATTGTACCTAGCCAACCACCTGTGTTAAAAATAAATGGCATAAATGTAGGACATCCAAAAGTAGTGTCAAATGAGTTTGCCCTACATTTTGCTAAAATATCTAAAAAAGATAATGAGAAACCATGTGCAAACAGCAGAAAACAAATGGAACAGTATTATCTTGATTTCACAACAAATAAAGAGGAGTCTTATAATATTTCATTTACTATGAGAGAATTTTAATTGGCTCTCTCAAAGTGTAAAGAATCTGCTCCTGGTCCTGATGAAATTTCATATTCTATGTTCAAGCATGCTGCTCAGAATACTAAAAGATTTATCCTCAGTATAATAAGCAGAATATGTAAAGAACATTACTACCATTTATGTTGGGAACTAGCAAGAGTCCTTCCTTTTGTCAAGCCTGGAAAGGATAGTTCTTTAGTAGGAAATTATCGTCCAATTGCCCTAACATCTTGTTTGTGTAAACTAATGGAGAAAATGGTGAATGCTCATTTAGTATGGTATTTAGAGCGAGGAAACTTTTTCTCTCCGTCCCAATGTGGTTTCCGTAGTATGCGATCCACTGTTGATATCTTAGTTAGAATGTAGTCTGCAATATGTGAAGCCTTTGCCTCTAAGCACCACTTTATCACGGTTTTCTTTGACTTCGAAAAAGCGTATGATACTACGTGGCGGTATGGAATTTTGAAAGTAGTCCATGAATATGGTTTAAGATGAGAATTAGCTATTTTTATTGAGCTATTCTTAAAAAATCGTTATTTTCAAGTACAAGTAGGAGCAGTTCTGTCTGAAGTATGTAAACAAGAAGAAGGTGTTCCTGAGGGCAGTGTGTTGTGTAACACTTTTTGCTCTAGCAATTAATGACATAGTAAAGCAAATACCTGCTGATGCTATACACACATTCTTTGTGGATGACTTTTCTTTATCTTTGCAGCTGCACGTATGTCAGTAGCAGAACGTCTACAAATAGTAATAAATAAGATAGTGAAATGGGCTGAAGTGCATGGTTTCAGATTTTCTTCATCAAAGACTGTAGCCACGCATTTCTGTAGAATTAGAGGGATACATGCAGACCCAGGTTTATATGTAAATGGCCAGAGAATATCTTGTGTTAACGAAACAAGGTTTTTAGGAATGATTTTTGATACTCAGTTGACATGGCTTCCCCATATCCTAAATCTCAGGGCTAAGTGCAGAAAATCCTTGGATATCTTGAAAGTTTTGTCAAGTACATCTTGGGGAGCAGATAGACTCCAGTTATTGAGATTGTATAAAGCCTTGGTTTTATCAAAATTAGCATATGGATGTGAAGTTTACACCTCGGCTACCTCAAGTCGCCTTAAGATTTTAGACTCCATTCACCATACTGGAATTAGGATTGCTACTGGAGCTTTAAGGACTTCCCCTATAGAGAGTATGTTAGTAGATGCTGGGGAAATGCCCCTAGCCTTACACTACCAGGCTCTTCTGGCTCGAAGCTGGCTCTGATTCCAAAGACTTCCTGGATCCCTAGTATGCCAGTCGCTAAGAAATGGAAGATTTGATAGCTTTTATGAAAGTCATCCAAAGATGCCACGTCCATATGCCATCAGACTGAAATCAACCCTCCAAGACTTGAACATTCCAGACAAATGTGTACTACCGGTCAAGGCATCTGTATCTCCCCCTTGGAAATTCCCAGCAGTAGAGTTTTGTAACTACTTTAATCAACCAAAAAAGAATGTCTCTGATACAATATTACGTTATACCTTTTTAGATCATATGTCACAACATGATAGTTTTGGCATAGTTTTTCCGTCCTTTGAGCGTAGTGGAAGGCTCTCAAGTAATGCATCTGCATTTACTGCAGAATTATATGGAATTTTAAATACTGTCAAAGAAGTTTTAAAAAGTAGTGATAAGAATTTTATTGTGTACTGTCACTCTAGAAACGCTCTAGAGTCACTGAAAGATTTTTATTCCAAACATCCAGTAGTTTTAAGTATTCTAGAATGGTTATTTTTAGCTAAGCGGAGGGGTTTTAATATTGAATTTTGTTGGGTTCCAGCACATGTTGGAATATCTGGAAATGAACACGCTGATGCAATTGCCAAAGAGGCTGTTTCTCGTATTGAGCTCAGATCATTTAAGCTGCTGTGCAGAGATTTATATACTCCAATTAGAGAGAAGCATAAAGTACTTTGGAAAAATATTTGGTCAAATTTAACTACTAATGTAAAAATGAGAACAATTGCACCTGCAATGAATCCTTGGCTGTACAATTTTATGCCCAGAAGGTTTGAAACGGCTCTGTGCCGCCTGCGTATTAGACATACTAGGCTGACACATTCCTACTTGATGAGTCGTGATCACGAACCATACTGTGAGGATTGCCTGGTTCCACTGACTGTTATGCACTTGCTGGTTGAGTGCCCCAGTTTGGTGGAACAGCGCAATTAATATCTATACCAAGGGAAGGAGAATAATGTTTTTAAGTTATCAAAAATTTTAGGAGCAAATGGGATTTTTAACATTACTGGCTTGTTTGGATTTCTTTTTAACACTGGTATTTTAGTTAAACTGTAATGCTTGTGTGCGCCTTGCTTTTATTCTTATTGAAATGGTGTATATGTATATGTGTGTGCATGTACGTACGTGTATGTATGTATGTGTGTGTGTATATGTATGTATGTATGTAGTGATTTTTTTATATAATTCATTTTTATATTATTTATTTGATAATTACCAGTATCTTTTATCATATTTTTTAAATAATTATCTGTTAATTATTATTATTAAAATTTATAGGGTCTTTTTATATATAGTTCGGCATCAATGACCTAGTTGTCGCGATGCTAGATTAATATAGTATCAGTCAATCAATCAATCAATCCCAGTATCAGAAGGTGGTTGATTAGTTAATGGAGAATTTCCGCCAACTTGGTGTTCGCATGTCAGTGAAAAAGCACTTCCTCTGGTCTCATCTGGACTATTGTCCAGAGAATTGTGGAGAAGAAGAGGGCGAGCGCTTTCACCAAAATATCAGTGTTACGGAGGAACGCTATCAAGGCCGATGGAATGTCAACTTTCTGGCCGACTACTGCTGGTGCCTGAAGAGGGATGTGGAGTCTTCTCAGCAAAAACGGAAGTCCCTGAAGAGACCATTCATCCATGAGTAGCTTTCTTAGTTCATTATACTCTTCTTGCTATCTATTCAAGATATTTTGTAAGCCTTCTGTGGATAAATCAGTCTAATATTTTCAGTGTTGTTCATTCACCTACAAATAGATAAGAATTTAGGATAATATAATTAACTTGATCTGATTGAGTAAAATGAGAAGTATTTTTGGATTCAGTGCAAAAAAAACCCCCTAAAATCAGGTATTATATATTTATATATACTTACCTACATACATACATACATATATACATACTTTTGTATACAAACATATATATGTGTCTGTGTATGTGTGAATGTGTGTGTAAGGAAGGAGATTACGAAAGTGGAACATGCTCATTAGTCAAGAAGTCATGTTAGTGAAATTAACGATCAATAAGAGATAATAGAGAAGTTTTGTGCAAACAGGCTAATGATGTTGACAGAGCCCAGGTATTCAGAAATTGGCATCGACGTTAGTGTTATCTCAAGAAAGTTTCCAGGAAAATACTACGTATGGAAATGGGGATATAAGGAAAAGAAAGTCAACGCAGTCATGAGCAAAATATGAAAACGGCAATATGATTAATGAAGCATAAGTTGAAGAAAACCAGAATGTGTTTATGATGGAATTCACGGTTTTTAATGAGAAATATATAATGAAGACACTCAGGTGATGGAAAACACTAGGTTATGATATGCTCACCGCAGAGTTCGATTTTAGCCGAAACTGGAATGACATATCGTGGATTACCTCAACTCGTTTGCAGAATATGGAGTAAGGAAACAAAATCAGATGGTTGGGAATCGGAAGTCAAGAGCTAATGTGCCAAATACATGCATTTATGTGTATATATGATAGTGAATGTATGTATAATATAGTATTTATAATTGCGCATGTATTCATACACAACGCGAACACAAAACATCCGTATAGGTGCAGTCGTTTTCTTACACCCCAATACCGAGTTAGATGTTGAAAGAGTCGCCAGTAACAGAAAAGCCAGCCAGCGAAATATAACTCTTCCTTTTCATCTCTCGTTTTCCATCGCTTTTGATATATCCGTTTTGGCCATTTTATCAACAGCCATAAAAAGAGAGAGAGAGAGAGACACGTTTTATCGGGACTGTCCCACTCGTTGTACAGAATTCATGTCCATTTCTAGTCATGTGCAAAATTCGCCGGGTGAAAGATTTAAGAGTGGAAAGCAGAGAAAAATATGATCCGAAAGTTTGGTAAAAAAAAAAAAAAAAAAAAAAAAACCAAAGATAAAAATAAAAAAAAGTTTCGATAACCTTTTGGAGCTATATTGAGCAGTGCTCTTCATTCTCTCTCTCTCTCTCTCTCTCTCTCTCTCTCAACTAAGGTAAAAACTTGAAGCGGTGTTTTCCCTTTAAAAAGAAGTCCCTCCTCCTCCTCCTCCTCCTCCTCCTCTATTAAAGGAAGGGGTCAGTGGCGGAGTTTTGAAAAGTAAATTGATGCACGAGCATTGCTTGTTGGTTTTATGCTCCTCCTCTGCTCTGCTGCTGCTGCTGCTGCTGCTCTCTCTCTCTCTCTCTCTCTCTCTCTCTCTCTCTCTCTCTCTCTCTCTCTCTCTCTCTCTCTCTCTCTGTTAGTCCTGTAAGAGGCTGAATAGAAGGTGATTGGGTTTAAAGGGTCATAAGAGTTAGACAAGTTTTTTCAAATCCTTTGACACTTGAACCCTTAGTTTCAGTTCAGAGTTTTATTTTATATATATAACACGTGTGTGCAATTCAGATCCGTTTCTTGTTAAACAATATTTCCCATTAATCAGCCCCAGCATAGTTTCTGATGGAGGGATATGTAGTGTAACTTCAAATTAAATTGAAAAGCGTTGTCATCCTTCTTATTGGTTTTAAGCACATGATTATATAGGAGAGTAAAGTTCTTTGTTAAATCAGCAGTACAGAGACAAGAACCAGTATGTTTTGAGTTTTTGTCACTATGAAACACGAGCGAAATTATTAAGTCAGCTTAGAAGCTAGGCTCATACCATGTTTGGAAAGTTGTTTCAGTTCGATTTATTTAGACAGAATGGTTGTTTTTAATTAAGTCCTATTATTTCATTCTTTTTAAAAGTAGGATGTTAATATATTGATACTATATTATATTCGTATATTTAGCCCCTTTTCGTTCACTTTCCTGTTTTTCGAAAAGTGTGTGGGACAGGCTGATACGAAAGCAAAAGTTGTTTGGTGGATTATCAGGAAAGTGCCTTCAATTTTACCTAATCTGTTCCAACTAAGCATTTTATTTTTTAAATAAATCCATTGTGACTGTCCTCCTGGCAAAACTTTTGCCTCGCCAGTTGCTCCCAGCGCTTTTTTCTATAACATATTGACATGTTTATTTTAACTTTCAACAGAATTTTTGTAAATAATTTCAAGCACTGTTGTTGCTGATGGCATTGTTGTTTATTGCTATTTTGATTTTTGCAGTGTTACTATTGTTATGAGTCTCTTTATGAGTTTTGATACTGATTTTATCTTTCTGGAGACACTAAGCAGAACCCTTGGCCTGTTACTGATTACTGTAAGAAAAATTGCAGAGCACTTTACTCAGATATTTGGGGCTAATGGTCAAATGTTCTTGATCGCCAGATTTGTGCCTGTAACAACGATAGGATGTTTTTATCTGAGACTTGTAAAGGTTGAGTTTATAATCCCATGGTTTGATGGCCCTGACTATATTTATTGTCGTAACATCCCGCATCAGCAAGTATGGCTGTATACACTTAAGTACGGACGACCTATTTATTGTCAGAAAAATTTGGAGTTTAGTTACCATGAAGTCCTTTGTTTTAAAATTTTCTGTAAGCTCTACAATTGCGTTCTATGTATTTGCTGTTTACTGCAATCCAAATATCGACGATTCTTTATATGACTGTTTCTTGGAGAGGATTAGTTTGGCTCAGTCACAGGATCCAAAAGCTTTATTTGTTATTTGTGGAGATGTAATGCAAAGCACAGTGAGTGGCTAAATTCAGATTCCACAGATCAGCATGACCGGTCTGCTCTTGAGTTCTGTGTATCCTCCGATTTTGTTCAGCTAATTGAGGAACCCTCCCACATTTCTGGTTATAGGTTGGACCTCATATTCACATATGTTCCAGCCATGTCAAGTCCAAGATCTGTGAATATGTAGGCACTTTTGATCACTGCGCCATTGAGATGGACATATCTATTGATCAGTATATTCCAGATGGTATGCCTAAAATCCAGAGCCAATTGGGATAACATTATTGAATCTTGTGAGGCACTTAATATTTCAGATGCTATTTTAGATCCTGATCCCAAGAAGTTACATGAAATGCTGATGGCTATTCTAATAAGAAAGATAATCGAATTTAGGATAAATGACCAGCTGTGGTTTGATGGTGCATGCAGACGAGCCTACCATGAAGAACAGACCAAATTCAATGCATATAGACAAAATCATTCAGATGAAAATTGCACCATTCTTGTTGAGTACCCCCTTGTGACTAGGAACTTTACTGTAGGGGGGGCGGGCTTGCGTGGTGCAATGAAGAATTGATTGATGGTGGTGGGGTGATTTATTCACTCCGGTAGTTACTGCCATGCCACTAAGGTCAATTCAGAGCATTCTGACTAATCCTGGTACTCTGTATCACCTCCTCCTATTTTCACTATTTCTCTCCTTCCTCTGTCCAGATGGATTTTGTTGATTACCTTAGCATGAATTTGGACACGCTCTTACTGTTCTCTGGAGTTGAAGGAGGGTGGAGTGGGACGGCATGCCTCCCCACCCATAGAACTGGAGTACCCAACGTGGTCGAGCGAGGGGAAATTTTTATGTCAAACCCTGCATTCGGTGCTGGGTCTGATCTCGATGGACTGACGACCCTCAAGGTACTGAATGTGGGGTGTATAACTAGGTTGTACCCCTAGGGTGCCCCAGTAAGGGAATTGCATCCAGTAAATGTGGCTCCATGGTGGGTATGCGGAAAGCCTAGACGAATTTGTTATATATCATTCTATGAGGAACTTACAACCCCAAAACTCCTGATGACCATTGCATGGAACCAGACATGGGAAGGGCTCTTCAATCCAGTGTGGTTACACTGGCACCATATAACCCCCCATCAAGGAAGAAGAAATTTTGTAGGAAGAAAATCCTTAGAAGAATCTGGAGGATGTTTACCTAATGAGTATGGTCAATATCTAACCATTACCTTTGAGGATAAAGTTGTGAATATTTTTGAAGTACATAGGGATATTGTAAAATGCTGTGGGAGGGAACCTAAGATATTGCCACATGGCAGAAATAAGCTTTTGGTAGAGACTAGATCATTAGAAGAAAGTGAGAAATTGAAATCTCTGAGTTTACTGGGATACCTTCAATCATACCAAAGGAATTATATATGCTCCTCATCCTGAAGAGGAACTGGAAGATGAACTTAAAGATCAGGGGACATTGAAGGTGGAAAGACTGAAAAAGAAAGTAAGTGGGGCATGGTGTCCTATGCCACAGTTATTATTAACTTTCCATTCTTCTAAATTACCAAATTTTGTTAAAGCAGCTTGTTACAGATATAAAGTGAAACAGTACTTGTTGAGACCCAGGAATATGGGCATATAATTGGGTCCTGTAGATCCAAGTTGCAAGGAAACCTTGCTGTATAAATTGTGGGGAAGTTGAGCATGGTGATTGCCATACTAAACCAAAATTAAAATTTCTACAACTGCAACATCATCCTTGGTTGATGTGCAAAACTCTTTGGAAAATAACATCGGCTTTGGCTGGTGCACCAGCCTCTTTGGAGGCAGCATCAGCTCTGGCTAGTGCACCGACCTCTTCGGAGGCAGCATCAGCTTTGGCTAGTGCACCGACCTCTTCGGAGGCAGCATCAGCTTTGGCTGGAGCACTGGCCTCTTCAGAGGCCACATTAGCTTCAGGTGGATCACCAGCCTCTTTGGAGGCAGCATCAGCTTTGGCTGGTGCACCGGCCTCTTTGGAGTTTCAGCTCAGGCTTTGTCTGGGCCCACCTCTTTGGAGGCAGCAATCAGCTTTGAGCTGGTTGCACTGGCCCTCTTTGGAGGCAGCATCGAGCTTTGTCTGGTGCACCACTCTTTGGAGGCAGCATCAGCTTTGCTGGTGCACCTGGCCGCTGGGAGGCAGCATCAGCTTGTTGGGTGGGCACCAGCCTCTTGGAGGCAGCATTGGCCTTGGCTGATGCATCAACCTCTTCGGAGGCAGCATTAGCTTTGGCTGGTGCATCAGTTTCTTTGGAAGCAACATCAGTTTTGACTGGTGTAAGTAATTTGGAATATACATCTGTCCTTGGTGATGTGCTTGCCTCTTTGGGGGGTCGCCCTCCTTGGCTGATGCAATGGCTTCTTGGGAGCCTGGAACACCAGCTACGGAGGCAGCCAGCCAAGAACCAGAAGTTGCTTCCTGTATGGAGGTAGCAATGTCAGTCCCAAAAAGAAAGGAGGCTGAGGGTGGCAGGCAGTCTCCCTCTAAGAAAAAACAAAGCAGGATTCCCCAAATTCCTGGCAACCCTACTAAAACAAAATATCTTCAAAGAGGCCCTATTATCAAGGCCTCTAAACTCAAGTAAATTCTTAGATTTTCTTCAGTGAAATTGTCAGGGCCTGAGAGCTAAATGGGAGGAGCTCAAAATGCTAATTTTTGAGTTGTCTATTGTTTGCATAGCTTTGCAGGAGACTATACTCAGCAGTGGTTTTATTCCTTGCCCTAAAGAATATGTTGTTTCCATTCAGATCTAAATCAAAATAATAGAAACCGGGGTGGAGCAATGTTATATGTTCGCCACGATACTCTACACAAGCATTTTCCTGTTAATTCTTCTTTGCAAGCTGTTGCAGTGCAAGTGTTTCTGGCTCATAAATATACAGTTTGTTCTGTATATTTTCCACCAAATGTAGCTTTCCCTAGTACTGATTTCTGTAATCTCATACAGCTTCCTCTGCCTTTCATCATCCTAGGTGATATGAATGGAAGAAATCCTTTATGGGGGGATTTAATTACTTATGAGCCCCCTGATCCCAACTCCTTGACGAGGTGGGGGGCTTAGGGATCCACTGCAGAGAGAGTATGCCCCTTTATGCCTACTCTTTCTGCTGTGGATCCAACTGAACATTGGGACCTTTCACTCCTTTACTCCTCCTCTAAATTTTCCCTCTTCCCTCCTCCTTCTTTCGTTGACGACCTTGGCGTGGTTTTGGAATATTTAATTGACCGCTCTTTTAATTTGATGGAAGGTGGAGTTGGACGGCATGCCACTCCACCCGTAAAACTAAAGTACCTGACGTGGTGGAGCGAGGGGAAATTTTTATGTCAACCCATGCCCACAGTGCTGGGTCCGATCTCATGGGACTGACGACCCTTAAGGCACTGTGGGTGTGGCGTATATCCAGGTGAGTGTCCCAGGGCAGTTACCACAGCGTAACAGTATTGCTCCTCCCTCAGTTGGGCCTCCTTGGTGAGAGGGATCTCATCCTGGACGAAATATTTAAACTTTATATATATGGAAACTAAAACAAAAACCCCTACGACTTCTGGCATGGCAATGGACTATTCTAAGGAAAACCCAGGTAATGAAGAACAGGCTGGTATTAAAACTTTAATACCATACAAGCCACAAAGAAAAAACAAATTTAGAATTGACTCAACCTTGACTCACTTCAACTCCCTCTTTGGGAGTGGAAGTTGGTCAAGGTTCTTGACCTTGGAAACTGACAGAAAAATATCAGCATTAAGATTGGAAAATTATTTGTTAAGTAGGCACCCAACCTCAGAAATGTCATTTAGACAAATAAAAAGAACAGGAGTGGTTAATAGAAACCGCTACAAAAAAATCAATCTGAAAATTATTTAACCATAAAGAACATAGACAATATAAAAGTAAAGATAAGAAAGCACGACAATATGAACAGTGTACAGGGTACTGTAGTACCTCCTAAAAGTGAAGAGCCAATAGAGAAAAATATTTTGCTGGATTCCCTTAAAAAAAGGTACAGCAATGTGCAAGATTGTGAAGTATACAGTATAACCAGTAGACAAAGTAATGAAACGACATTGAAAATAGCAAAAATAAAATTTGAAGGCCAAGAATTGCCTTTCAAAATTAAAATCATGGGCCAAAATAGAGAACTAAGACCTTATGTTCCAAAACCACTACAGTGCCAAAACTGCAAGTAAATATGGCCATACATGGAAAAATTGCAGAAATATATCGATTTGTGTGTATTGTGGATCTGTCAAACATACCACGCAGTGGAAGTGTGGTGAACCAAAATGTGTAAACTGTGGCCAAAATCACCATGCTAGGTCTAAGGAGTGTATGTACTATATATACAATACAGAACTGAAATTACTTCAGGAGAGATCAGGAATGCCAATAAGAGAAGCCAAACTAGAGTTGAGAGTTAGAGGAATGCATGATCCCGCTAGGAAGCAAATGTTCTCTGCTGCAATGAGCTCAAAGAATGAAACAAAAATGGAAGCAAATCAACAAACCCCTAATAGATAAATCAGAAGAAAAAACAATAACTTTACAAGAAACTAATATAGCAAGAAATCAAGATACTTGTGCAACTGTGTGTTCAAATTCATTTGAGATATTGGAGGAAATGGAAACACAAGAGAATAATACATGTATAACTGAAATATTACAAGATAATTATAATGAGCTGGAAGCTAAAGATAAAAAGAGGCCTTTAGAGAGAACTCCACCCAAAACCAAAAAGCCAACAATTATTAGAGAGGTATCTGTTAAAGCAAAGACCAAGGATCCACAAAAAGTGCACAGACAAGAAAATAAGAACATACCCTTGTCTCCTAAATTAATAATAAAAGAAATGGATGGAAATACCCAGAACAATAAAGAAATAATAGAGGAGAACACATTAGACAAAAATAAGTATGTGAAGGGAGAAGAGATTACTCCCTCACCAGTAATTGGTGCACTAAAAGTAAATGAAAAAAGGACACATAAGAACATATGTGGATGTAATGAATGTTTCATCGAATTAGGCAACAAAAACAGAAATATAACAAAAGACAGTTTAACAAACACTATACGAAATTTTATAAAATATAGAAGTAAAGAAACCACTAGTCTAGAGACTCACAAAAAAGGCTGTATGTGCATTGGACACCTAATGTCCTATAAGGAAAAGCAAATAAATGTCGTAACTAAAATTTTAGAAAAAATGCAACTAGATAAACCACAACAAGAAAGTAATGCTTGAACACTCTTAACATAATATTTTCAATAATTATATAATACAATGGAACATAAATGGTCTCCAGACCAGATTACATTTGGGAGAATTACAACGCTTACTGAAAGAATACGAACCAATGATATTATGTTTACAACATGTCAATAAAACAGTATCAACAATTGGTAAATATACCTTAGTATCTACATCTAGAGAAGAAGGAAATTTAGGTACTGCTATATATGTACATAACAAAGTATGTTATGACAGGGTACCTGTAAACTTTGCTGATTTGCAAATATCAAGCATCAAAATACGAATAAAAAACTATAATTATGTAATTTATAACATATACAACCAACCTAACAAAAATTACGACATAGAAAAACTTAAGGATTTGTTTGGCAATGCCAGAGAACCTACATTGATAGTAGGGGATTTTAATGCTCACAACCCGATATGGGACTGTAACTGTACAATCTCAAATAGAGCAGGGAGTAAAATTGAAGAGTTCATGGAGTCAAACGACATGTGCTGTATAAATGATGACGAAATTAGTACATATTTTTCAAAAACACATGGAACATTTTCTTCAGTAGACCTAACTCTTTGTACAACAAATATAATTGACAGAATAGATTGGAATATAGTTGATGATTTGCACACCAGTGATCATTTCCCAATATTAATATCATTATTACATAATAATCCTGCAAAACATGTTCCTTACTATAACATTAACAAAGCAGATTGGGAAAAATATGAAATGCACACAAGAAATATCCAACCATTTGAATATTTAAAAGACCATAATGAAACTAACAAAATTCTTGTTGACTTCATTAAAAAGGCTGCTGATCAAGCAATACCAAAGTCAAAGCCCCATCCAACAAAGCACAAAGTCCCATGGTGGTCTGATAAACTGACAGACTTAATTAAAATAAAACACTCAATAGGGAGACGACTAGATAATTTAAATAGAACGTTCAGTAAAATAAATAAAACATTACCAATATTAGAAGGAACTTTACAAAAAATTACTATATTATTACTAGAAATTGATACATTAAAGCCTATATACAACAAAATATCTGCAAAATTTAAAAAGGAAGTAATTCAAGGAAGAATAATTTCATGGAGGAAATATGTATCAGATCTCTCTAATAATACTCCCATACAAAAAATATGGGAAAAATTCAGAAAAATAAATGGTACCCAAGTTAAACCACCTAGACATGCCATATTGAAAGATGGAAAAAGAATACTTGATCCAAAAGAAATAAGTAATATAATAGGAGAAAACTTAGCGAATGTAAGTAGCGATAAAAATTTAGATGAACACTTCCGCACAAAGAAAAATAATGAAGAACTAATAACAATAAATTTCGAAACACAAGAAGATATATATTATAATAGAAAATTTAATATGGAAGAGTTGGAATATGCTCTCTTGAATAGCAATAAATCTGCTCCTGGAGGTGACAATATTTGCTTTGAGATGATCGACCACTTAGCACCTCTGGCAAAGTCATACTTATTACAATTTTATAATCATTTATGGCTTCAGAATCTATTTCCTGATGAATGGCGTAAAGCTATAATAATTCCTATCCCCAAACCTGGAAAGGATCCAAGCAATGTTAATAATTACAGACCAATATCTATAACAAGTTGCTTATGCAAATTACTTGAAAAAATGGTAAATGCTAGACTAACATGGCACATTCGAGAAAACAAAATTTTAACTTCCACTCAATTTGGGTCACAGTGTAACAGGTCTACATTAGATTCTCTCTCTATCCTAGAAGACCATATACGTAGAGGATTTGAACGAAAACAGATAACTGTAGCAGTCTTTTTTGACATAGAAAAGGCTTATGACACTACATGGAGGTATCCTATATTGAAGACATTACAAAACAACAACGTCCGTGGACATTTACCCATGTTCATCCAAAGTTTTCTAACAAATCGAAGTTTTCAGGTGAAAATTGATGATGCTTTGTCCAGAACATTCCCACTTGAAAATGGTGTTCCACAAGGAAGTGTCCTTAGTGGCACACTATTTACCCTAGCAATCAATGAAATTAGTAAAAATCTACCCACCGGAATTAAAAGCAACCTTTATATGGATGATTTTGCCATATATTATTCAGCATCTCGCATTAAACATGCAGAGCGCATCATTAACAAATCTATAATAAAAATAGATGAATGGACCTCATCTGTAGGATTTAGATTGTCCATTAATAAGACTCAAGCAATTATATTTTAAGATAAAGATAAAAGATTGAAGAAAGGTTAAGAAATAGATTTGAAAATCAGAAATCAAAGTATACAAATTGGCCAAACTGCAAAATTTTTTAGGATTAGTATTTGATACTCACTTGAACTGGAATGCCCACGTAACATATGTGAAATCAAAATGTAAAAGAGCATTGAATCTAATTAGAAAATTATCAAACACTATTGGGGAGCTGATAGACAAACCCTTACATTACTATACAAAGCAACAGTGCTGTCTATCATTGACTACGGAAGTGAAATATTCGGCTCAGCTTCAAACGCAGTACTGAAAATGTTGGAGCCAGTTCATAATGAAGGACTTAGAATATGTACAGGAGCTTTAAATCGTCACCAACCTCTTCTTTACAGGTTGAATGTGGTGAAACTACCTCTCTCTCTCCATAGAGAGTTAGTAACGATGAAAATTGCCGTAAGAATTCAGTCAAGTGATTCAACAACCAAAAGATTATTTGAACTAAGGGATGTATTTATTAACAATCATTCACCACCTTTTCCAATTAGATCAAGAAGATTGTTTGAGTACACTGAATATAAATATCCAACTACCTCAAATAGTAAAATTACCTCCTCCTTGGATTATGAATAAAATAAAAGTTTGCACAAAATTAAAATATCTATCAAAAAAGCATTCCTATACCCCAGAACATCAGAGACAACATACAATAGAGCACATAAGCCGAAAAGGTCCACATTATGCAATATATACAGATGGATCCAAATCAGAATATGGAGTGGGATATGCTGCAGTGTCCCAAGATAAAACATGCCAGTTCTCTCTTCCCAATAATGCCTCAGTATTTACAGCAGAGTTATGTGCAATATCATTGGCCATAGAAATAATCAAAGAACACTCCCTTAACAATTTCGTGATTTATAGCGACTCTAGAAGTGCTATAGAAGCCATTAATAGTTATAATCCCAAAAATAATATTGTGCAGCAGATAAAGTTTTTACTCTATAAATTATATAAAAAGGAAAAAATATTGAAATATGTTGGATCCCTGCCCATGTCGGAATAAAAGGAAATGAAGAAGCTGATAAAGCAGCCAAGGAAGCAATCCACAAGGTGAGAACAAATGTAAACATCCCTATTAGTGACACTGTAGCTTATATAAAAACAATAATTGTAAATAAATGGCAAAATATATGGAACGAAGAACCTGAAAGTAATAAACTAAAACAAATAAAACCTGACGTTATAAAATGGAGCGCTCCATACACCAGAGAGAAAGACACACGCAAGTAATCCTGACACGTGTACGTATAGGCCACACTCGTCTAACACATGGGCACTTAATGAGCAGCCCACGTGACCCTGCTCCAGAGTGCTCAGAGTGCAAGGTATTGATAACTGTTAGACATGTATTGTGTGATTGTCCAAAGTATGACCAGCAAAGACTGTCAACATTTGGAAGTAAACCAATAAAAGAAATTTTGTCAGAATCTTTCACATTTTCAGTCGTTCCGATTATGACGTTTCTAAGAAACTCTGATTTAATTAATAAAATATAAAAACTATATTTACAAAAAACCTCAGAGCAATTAATGAATTTTAGATAAAATTTATAAGTTTCTTGACTATAGTTCATTTTAATAACCTTTTTAGTATGTATGGAACCGTGAGTAAATGTATTTATTGCCTGTTTGTGTTCTAGTATGAAAGTCTGAGCCTCTGTGCAGTTTTTTTTTTAACTTTTAATTTATTGAGTAGTATATTATATGACCTATTTGGTCCCAGTTCCTGGCCTTTGGCCTAGACCTGGCATTTTATCAAATCCTTCGGGCCAGCCCTATGAGAGCTGAAAATCAGCTCAGTGGTCTGGTTAAACTATTCTTATAATAATAATTACTTATGAGAGAGGAAATTGCCTGTCATCTATTATTGAAGGTGAAAATGTTTGTGTTCTAAACTCTGGAGAACCCACCTATTTCCATGTACAGCCCCTCGAGTAGGTTTCCTTCACGTGGTGAGGGGGTAAGGGGTTGGGGTTCTGCCTTCAAGTTTGCGAAGGATGGCACCTGACGGAACGCATACAAAACTTTTAGTATTAACTTGCGTGGATATTTACATTTTCGAAAAATTTACTGCTAGGGTTGGGTTAGTCTGGGAGGGATTCGTGGTTTGGAGGGGGTTTGCATCCGAAGCTAATTGTGGGATGGCACCGTTGACAACCTTAGGCTTGGATAAGGACCTCCCTTTGCCATCCCCAACCTCCTCCAATGAAAACATCAAAGATTCTTTGATTGTTACTACAAGCCCTTATGTAGTTCAGAACAGAGGAAAAGAATAGCAGGTTTAATAATAGAAATAAGAATGCTAATCCTGATATTGGAATTTTACTTGGATCTCAAGAACCTGAGACATAATAAATACCTTTCTCTTGACCTCGACAAAAGCATAAAAGAACTGAATATATTTGATGTCCATAGAGATATTGTGAAATGCATTGGCAGAGAACCAAAGATAGCCTCTCAAGGGGAAGGAAGCTTGCTTGTAGAAGTTTCATCACCAGATGAAAGTAGAAAATTACTAAAGGAGTAGTGTATAGTACTGAACTCCTACATTATTCTGTGGACACTCTCCTAAAAGAATTTGCTGATCAAAAAGTGGTTGATGTGAGACGAATCAAGAAAAAAGTATTGGGAATATTACATCCAACACCTACTTTGATACTCACCTATGATTGTTTGAGACTCCCTAAATTTCTGAAATCTGCATGGCTCCACCTGCCAGTTAGACAGTATATTCCCGCTCCCAGAAGATGTTTCCATTGCCAAATGTTTGGCCATTTGATTACAACATGCAGGAAAAAAGAAAGGAATGAACCAGCCATATGCTTTAACTGTGGCAGAAAAGAGCATGGGAATTGTGAACTTACTCCATGCTGCCCTAATTGTGGAGGAGACCATAATGCTGCATATAAATCGTGTATCAAGTATCTCATTGAAAAAGAAACACTTTGTATTAAGACTCAAGAGCGCATTACCTTTAAAGAAGAAAGACAAAAGACTTGCAGAAATTCAACCAAAATACCCAGAAGTCATTTGTAGATGCAGTAAAAGGAAATGAGGAAAGACAAAAGAAATTGAGTCTCAAAAAGTATAATGAAGATAAAGAAGAAAAAATGGATGCTGGGACAATTGTCAACAAAAGGACTTTAAGTGAAGAGTCTGTAACAATGCCTGAATCAAAAGTCAAGCACCTTGAGAAAGGAGATACATCCGCAGAAAAAGTTAACGAGTCAAAACAAAAATTAGTAAACCTTCACCATCCTATGGTTCAGCTGACCCTCATAGAACATCTGAAGTAATGGAAAATAATGGGTCATATCCCACTATCTTATCATACAACACAGCAGCAACAAATGTAGAACCTAAGGCAAACAAAATGTTAAACTCAGTTCAGCTTGGTTTAGAAAATAAAATTAGACTAGCTGAAAATGATAAACCAGATACTACAAGGGTCGAAGATAATACTAACCCTTAAACGCCGACTGGACGTATTTTACGTCGAGATAAATTGTCTGTCGGGTGCCGACTGGACGTATTTTACGTCGACATACGAAAGTTTTTTTTAAAATTCGCGGAAAAAATACTTATAGGCCTACCAGCCAAAAACTTTTGAATCACGCGCCTTGGGGAATGCTGGGAGTTCACGGATCAAGGCCTTGTTTTGTTTGAAGCGTGACCCAGGTGCGCATGCGCGATATCTTCTCGCTCCAGCCAGCATCAGTAGCGCACCATCCGAGAGCGATCTTTCGTGAAAAAGCGTGTTTTTCTGGTTGTGCGAGACTTTGAGCATTTGTATTGCTACAGGACATTCCTAGATATGTCTCAACGACGTGTGAACCGTGAAAGGGATCGTGTAAGGCGAGTTTTGGACCTGGATGCTGGCGAGGGGCCAAGCACCCAGCATGACCCCGCGCCTCAAGGCCGTTCTGTGCGGCCACGTGTGGCTGAAAGTGTTTCGGGAACACATCGTATGCCTTTGGTTACCCCTAGGAAGCATGTGGGAGTCCTTAGGGGCATTCGTAGGCATTTGGGAGGCATCCAACCAAGGGACATAGACGAATATCTTTCGGAGCTTGATCGGGAACATGTCGCAAGTCCTCATTTTGATGGTGGATGGTCATCGAGTGATGAGGACATCAGTCCCGATGAAAGTGAGGATGAATATTTGCCCCCAATGTCCGTTCGAGGCTCACATCCCGAAAGTGAGCTCGAATTCAGTGCATACGAGGGGGAATCTGAGGAGGAGGGGGAGGGTGGGGATACGGGCTCAAGTTTTATCGCAGAGGACGATACAGAAAGTGAGGGCCTAAGTGAGGGTGATGGGCCAACGGGGGGGGGGGGGGGGGTGGGGGGGGGGGGGGGGGGGAGTGTGCATCGTGCCCGCACCCGTGCGCGCGCGCACGGGCACGTAGAAGGTCGGCTCGTCGCGCCAGCCAAGGTGAAGGTCGGTCGTCGGAGAGTGACGAGGGGTGGACGGAGGACCCCACCCCTCCTAACATGCACCCCTTCACGGCAACCCCTGGGATGACCGTACCAGTACCCCTGACTGTTTTGGGGTTCATCCAGCTTTTCCTGACGCGGGAATTGCTGGAATACCTGGTACACGAGACGGTGGACTACGCTCGGTACTGCCGGTATGAGCTGAAGACGACCTTGTCGTATTACTGGCGGGGTTGCAACCTCATTGACATGGCACATTTTTTGGGGCTCCACATTTATTTTGGTTTGACACCTGCTGTCGACGTCAGGCAATATTGGAGGAGAAATTATTTTTTATGTATGCCGAATGTGCCTGGCGTTATGTCCCGTGATAATTTCCTGGCGATGGACAGGTACTTCAACGCCTTCAACCGAAGGGCCATACCCCGGAATAACAGTGATCGCCTCATTTTAGTGCGTACAGTGTTGGATTATATCCGTGAGCGGTGTAGTAATCTCGTGATTCCTGGAAAGAACCTGTCTTTGGATGAGGGGATGATGCCTTACAAAGGACGTCTTAGTATAAAAGTGTATAACCCCAAGAAGCCAAGCCAAAGAAATATGGTGTGAAATTCTTTCTCATTACCGAGGCCAACACTGGATACGTTGTGGACTTTTCAGTGTATACCGGGGTCTTTTCCACGCTGCGTGACACTGTATTCAAGCTTGTGGGACGTTTCCGTAACCAGGGATATCACCTGTTTATGGATAATTATTATAACTCGGTATCCCTGGCCCAGGAACTGTATGAAGCAGGTGTTCACGTCAGTGGTACCCTTCGGTTGGTGCGTGGGGCCCCGAATGTCCTCAAGAGGTTTGCTAGTCATCCGCAACACCTGGCAAGAGGAGAGACAGAGTGGCGGCGGAAGGGCGCTGTCTTCGTCATCTGTTGGAAGGGTGTCCGACTCGTCCCCATGATTACGACGAGTCATGAACCCATCAAGAAGAGATCGTACAGCGGAAGAAGACATGTCGACAGGGCCGAGTTGTGTTTGAGGAGTTTCGTACCGAGCGGCCTACTGTCATTGGGCACTACAACAGGCACATGGGAGGAGTTGATCTCTTTGATCAGCTCATCCAGTACTATCCCTTCGCCAGGAGAACCAGAAGGTGGACACAGAAGCTCCTCAAATACATCCTTCAGTTGGCCCTCCAAAATGCCTACATACTGTACTGTGGGTACCGCGGTGACAATCTTCCGAGGTTGACCCACATACGTTTCCTAGACGTAGCCGGGAATGCCCTCATCAACTTCGATCCCGATGAGTGGCTTTCCATAACTGACCCCCTGCCCCGAGCTGCAGATCTGCCCCTAGAGGAAAGGGCAGATAGGAGGGCCAACTTCGCTCGACCTGCCGCCGCCCCTGCTGCCGCCGCCCCTGCTGCCGCCGCCCCTGCTGACGACGCCCCTGCTGACGACGCCCCTGCTGACGACGCCCCTGCTGCCGACGCCCTTGCTGCCGCCGCCCCTGCTGACGACGCCCTGCTGCCGCCGCCCCTGCTGACGACGCCCCTCTTGCTGCCGGCCCCGACATCACCGCTTCTCGTCGGGTAGTGGACCCTGCGTGTCGGCTGCAGCCAGGGGAACACTACTGGAGGCCTTAGAAGGGCGAAGGCAGAAAACAGGTGCCGGGTGTGCCATATGAATGGCAGAAGGAGAGACACCCGGTTCTTCTGTCGTCTCTGCAAAGTTGCTCTTTGCAGGATAGGGGAGTGTGACCGAAAGTACCACACTAAGGTCATGTATTGGAGCGCGCCCCTAAACCGACAGCGGAGGGCGCACGGGGCCGCCGGGTCCATCAGCAGTAAGGGCACGCGTCTCCTCCTCCACCTGTACCTCGTCATGTCGAGTGGAAAAAAACGCAAGACTCTTCAATGGAGGAGGGAGAAAACAAGAATAGAACGAAGAGTCAGGATTACGAGTGAGTATTCTGCATTTATTTTATATTTAGTTTTATATTTATTACAATTTTTTATATATCTGAATGTGTGCATGATAAAATAATAATAAGACATTTCATTGTATGCGAAAAGAGAAGTGTCACCTGCATTCCTTTTATTTATGTATTGGTACCAGAATCGAAGAATGTAATATATATATTTTACGTATAAAAAAAATTATATTATATATATATAATATATATATATATATATAGATATATATATATCATATATATATATATATATATATATATATATATGTAAGCAAATTACTTACAGTCTAGTAATATTCAATCATTTACCTTCACTTTAAAACAAATTGCAAGTCTCTAGAACAATATCTCGATTTATGGTGAATATTTGAAAAAAAAAATATTGTATTCCCCTAACCGCGCGCCAATTCTCGGCCGAAAATATCCGAAACGCGTAGGTCACATTCTCCTAATATTTTGTGCCTTTTTCATATTACGCTTATTTTATAGTTTTTATATATGGAAATGTGCGCAAAACATGCACAATATAACAAAAAATATTGGAAGGTTTGTAGCATTTATCATGTTTGAAATATTTGCATATTAAAGTACGATAAGTACGAAAAAAACTACGATTGGTCAACTTTGACTCAACCGAAAAGGTCAAAAAACGCATTTATAACATAAAAATCTTACAGTCTAGTAATATTCAATCATTTATCTTCATTTTAAAACAAATTGCAAGTCTCTAGAACAGTATCTCGATTCATGGTGAATTTTTGAAAAAAATATTTTTTTCCCCTCCGCGCGCCGAATTTCTCGGCCGAAAAATCCTCTAAACGCGTAGGTCCACATTCTCCTAATATTTTGAGCCTTTTCATATTATTGAACGCTTTTTTTTAAAAGGTTTATATATGGAAAATGTTGCCCGCCAAAAACATGCAAACAATATAAACAAAAAAATTTTGGAAGGTTGTAGCATTTTATTAACCTTTTATTTTTGAAATATTTGCATATAAAGTTACGATAAGTACGAAAAAAAACTACGATCGGTCAACTTTGACCAACCGAAAAGGTCAAAACGCTTTTCTTTTATAAACATAAAAAAATCTTTACAGTTCTAGTAATATTCAATTATTTATCTTCATTTTAAAACATATTGCAAGTCTCTAGAACAGTATCTCGATTTATGGTGAATTTTTGAAAAAATATTTTTTTCCCCTCCGCGCGACGATTCTCGGCCGAAAATCTCGGAAACGCGTAGGTCACATTCTCCTAATATTTGAGCCTTTTCATATTACGCTTTTTTTTAAAGGTTTATATATGGAAATGTGCGCAAAAACATGCACAATATAACAAAAAATATTGGAAGGTTGTAGCATTTATAATTTTTGAAATATTTGCATATAAAGTACGATAAGTACGAAAAAACTACAATCGGTCAACTTTGACTCAACCGAAAGGTCAAAAAATGCATTTATAACATAAAAATCTTACAGTCTAGTAATATTCAATCATTTATCTTCATTTTAAAACGAATTGCAAGTCTCTAGAACAATATCTCGATTTATGGTGAACTTTTGAAAAAAAAATAATTTTCCCCTCCGCGCGCCGATTCTCGGCCCGAAAATCTCCTAAACGCGCGTAGGTCACATTCTCCTAATATTTGAGCCTTTTCATATTACGGCTTTTTTTAAAGGTTTATATAAATGGAAATGTGCAAAAAAAACATGCACAATATAACAAAATATATTGGAAGGTTGTAGCATTTCTCATTTTTGAAATATATGCATATAAAGTACGATAAGTACGAAAAAAACTACGATCGATCAACTTTGACTCAACCGAAAAGGTCAAAAAACGCATTTATAACATAAAAATCTTACAGTCTAGTAATATTCAATCATTTATCTTCAATTTAAAGCATATTGAAAGTCTCTAGAACAATATTTCGATTTATGGTGAATATTTGAAAAAAATATTTTTATTCCGTCCGCGCGCCGATTCTCGGCCGAAAATCTCCTAAACGCGTAGGTCACATTCTCCTAATATTTGTGCTTTTTCATATTACGCTTTTTTTAGAGGTTTATATATGGAAATGTGCGCAAAACCATGCACAATATAACAAAAAATATTGGAAGGTTGTAGCATTTATCATTTTTGAAATATTTGCATATAAAGTACGATAAGTACGAAAAAAACTATGATCGGTCAACTTTGACTCAACCGAAATGGTCAAAAAACGCATTTGTAACATACAAATCTACAGTCTAGTAATATTCAATCATTTATCTTCAATTTAAAACATATTGCAAACTCTAGAACAATATCTCGATTTATGGTGAATATTTGAAAAAAATATTTTTATTCCGTCCGCGCGCCGATTCTCGGCCGAAAATCTCGGAAACGCGTAGGTCACATTCTCCTAATATTTGAGCCTTTTCATATTACGCTTTTTTTAGAGTTTTATATATGAAAATGTGCGCAAAAACATGCACAATATAACAAAAATTATTGGAAGGTTGTAGCATTTCTCATTTTTTTTATATTTGCATATAAAATAAATTTTTAAACAAAAATTCGACATTCGTCAACTTTAACTCGTTCGAAATGGTCGAAAACTGCATTTGTAAGCTAAAACTCTTACAGTATCGTAATATTCAATCATTTTCCTTAATTTTGAAACAAATTGCAAGTCTCTATAACAATATTTCGATTTATGGTGAATTTTTTAAAAATTATTTTTTTACATCCGCGCGCTACGAATTCATGCATCATTTTGTGATAATATTTTCTCTGTGTTGCTTTTATCGTTTTACAATGTGTTATATATCAAAATGATTGCAATTTAGTGCACATTACAACGAAAAAAAAGTAACTTGTTACCTCTAACCGTTTAGCGCACAGCGCGATTTGAATACAATTATATATGAAATTTCGTTTTTGCGCTATCATATATCGCATTATTTATATATGATAATGATAATTTTTTTCATTTTTGATGGTTGCATACTAAACTTCAAGCAATGACAAAAAAAAGGAGCCAAAAATGAACTCTTAATCTTGAAAACTAAGCGCGCTTATAACCCAGTATGCTTAGCGCTACAAGAGACTATGCTAAGCAACAACAAAATGCTTACTCCACTCCTAAAGAGTTTTTTGCATTCCGCTCCCAATTCCCTATACAGGGAAATTCGGGTGGAAGCGCTCTTCTTATAAGACGAGATATTGCTCACTCAAAAATGCAGTTGCAAACTCAATTACAAGCTGTAGCTGTCAAAATTCACTTAAAAAAGACGTACACATTTTGTTCAATGTATCTCCCTCCTAATAACCCAGTACTTGAACGACATTTAACATGCTTGTATGAACAGCTACCCCGACCATTTCTTATATTGGGAGACTTTAATGGTCGACATGAACTTTGCGGGACATTTTAACAAATCAAAGAGGCAACCTTAAATTATCATCAATCGAAAATTCAGATATGACCCTTTTAAATACTGAAAAACCCACCCATTTTCACATTCAGACTGGCACATTTTCATGCATTGACTTATCTATCACCAGTTCTGATACATTCATTGACTTCAACTGGGAGGTGTTGGATGATCTATATGGTAGTGATCATTTCCCAGTTGTCATCAGAACTGAGAAATATGAGCCAGTATACAGAATGCCCAGGTGGTGTACCAACAGAAAAGGCAATCCCAAAAACCAGTGGAAAATTGCATCGGAAGCCTGTTCTACGGTGGAATGTTCAATGCAAAATAAGACATAAAGCCAATTAGAGCAACTTTTACTAGGTACAGAAGACATCGATGTGAATGCTACTTGATCTCCTTTAAAAAGGCTCGAGCCAAATTCAGATGACAAATAAAACATGCGAGACGAGAATCATGGGTACTTTTTATGTCAACAATTACCTGGAAAAACACCTATCACCAAGATCTGGACAGTTATTAAGAAAATAGCAGGAAAGTACAATCCTAGTCCCCTCCCTGTTTTAAGTCAATGGTGACTTTATAACCAACTCAAAGGCTGTAAGCAATGTTTTTACTGAACATTTTGCAATGATATCAAGCAGGGATGAAAATTCTCCATTCTACAGGGAGAGAGTGTTAGCTGAGTCTGAAACACTTGATTTTACTTCTTTTAAATCTGAATCATATAATATGTCTTTTACCACGAAGGAATTTTTATTTGCTCTTAGTAACAGTAAAAACACTGCACCTGGACCTGATGAAATTTTATATGAAATGATCAAGAATACTTCAGAGGAAACTAAATTTTTCATTTTAAGCATTATTAATAGAATTTTTAAGGAGAGTGATTACCCTAGCGTTTGGGAAATAGCGACAGTTTTACCCTTTGTCAAGCCTGAGAAAGATTCATCTGTCCCTACAAGCTATAGACCAATAGCTTTAACATCCTGTTTAGGTAAACTTATGGAAAAAATGGTAAATTTTAGGTTGGTATGGTTTTTAGAATCAAAGAAGATTATATCATCATCTCAGTGTGGCTTTCGCTGTATGCATTCTTGCACAGATGTATTGATACGTTTGGAGAATGCAATTTGTCAGGCATTTGCTTCCAAGCAGCATTACGTGGCAGTTTTCTTTGACCTAGAAGAGGCTTATGATACTACCTGGAGGCATGGAGTTATGAAAGTCTTGCATGCAAATTGGTCTGTGTGGAGAACTACCACTTTTTATTAAAGTCTTTTTAAAAACTGTTATTTTAAAGTCAGAGTAGGTAGTACTCTGTCTAATTCGAAAGAACAAGAGGAAGGAGTACCACAGGGAAGTGTGTTAAGTGTCACTCTGTTTGCCTTAGCCATAAATGGGATAGCCTAAAAAATTCCAAAAGATGTAATGTCAACAATGTTTGTTGATGATTTATCTATTTTGTGTGCTGCATCTAAAATGTCTGTTGCAGAGCGAAAACTTCAGTTGGTAATAAATAAAGTTAACAGTTGGGCAGCTGAGCATGGTTTTAAATTTTCCTCTGCCAAAACTGTTGTTATGCATTTCTGCCGTATCAGAGGGGTTCATCCAGACCCAGATCTGTTTTTAAATGGACAGAGACTCAAATGTGTACAGGAAACAAAGTTTTTAGGCCTCATCTTTGATAGCAGGTTAATATGGGAAGCTCATCTGAGGAGCCTCAAAGTCAAATGCATGAAGTCCTTATATGTTTTAAAATTCTTAGGTCATCCAAATTTGGGGGCTGATAGAAAGCACTTGTTGCATGTTTATAAAGCAATGGTAGGTTCAAAATTGGCATATGGATCAGAAATCTACTCATCAGCAACTGCAAGAAGATTAGATACTTTGAATGCAGTTCACCATGGGGGAATTAGAATTGCGACAGGAGCCTTTTAGACCCCTCCTCCCCAATATCTAGTTTATTAGTGGATGCAGGAGAACTGCCCCTAGATTTGATAAGAAAATTTGCCCTGTTGAAATATTGGTACCCCATACAGAGAACTCCCGAGTCCTTAGCCTACAATACTGTTTTAAAGGCAATTTTTGTATTTATGAAAGATATGCTTCATATCCAAAGCCTTTTGGATGCAGGGTAAAATGTGCATTAGAGGATCTCAGTGTAATAAAAGGAAAAGTAATTCCAGCAAAATTTTCAAGATTCCCTCCATGGAAGTTGCCCTCTGTGAAATATTGTAAATGGTTTTCCGGTTGCAAGGCAGATTGTTCAGATGATATTCTTAAACAGAAATTTCTTTGTCATGCTGAAAAACATGATAACTCGAGGCAAATCTTTACCGATGGCTCCAAATCCAGTGCAGGTGTTGTGTTTGGAGTGGTATACCCTGACAGTAATGTTTGTGGTGCACTACCAAGTTGTGCTTCTATTTTTATTGCTGAACTTTTTAGCATTAACAGCACTAAAGAAAATTGTAACTTTAGAAGGAGATAATTTTACTATTTTTAGTGATTCCAAGAGTGCCTTGGAAGCTTTGGCATCTTTTAATCCAGTACACCCTGTGGTACTGGAAATAACAGAGTGGCTGTTTTTATTAAAACAAAAACAGAAGGCAGTTAACTTCTGCTGGGTTCCTTCACATGTTGGCATTGTTGGAAATGAACGAGCTGATGAACTGGCTAAGTCAGGTACATCAAAAAATCCAAGTCCAAGAAGTATAGCAATCCCTTGCTCAGACTACATTCCTAAAATTAAAAAGACAGTAGAATCAGTTTGGCAATTTTATTGGACAGTAGAGAGCAATAATAAAATGAGAGAACTTACTGATGTAATCAACCCCTGGCGCTATATGTTAGAAGACCGTCGGAAAGAGACTGCATTATGTAGGTTACGGATCGGCCACACACGGATTACTCATGGGTTTTTAATGAAAAATGACCCTGAACCATTTTGTGAGGATTGTCTAGTTCCCCTCACAGTAAAACATTTTATAGTAGAATGTCCCACCTTAATATCAGCAAGGAACCGCCATTTTAACGTTGGAAGAATGGAGCTTAAACTGGATGCCATTGTAGGAAGACATCTTAATGAGGATAGCCTTTTTAATTACCTTCAAGAAGCAGGTCTTCTTGAAAAAATTTAGGTTAGTTTGGTCATGATGTCTGAGTTTGTGTATGTGTTAGTATGTGTCAGTGTATATCATTTGCTTTCAAGTCTTTTACTTCATAAAATTTTTATGTACATAAAGTTGACCTCCACTTGATATGATATTTATTAGCATATATAAAGTTTTAGTACTTTCAATACCTATTTATTTCAAAGAGCTATGTAGAATTTGGAAGTATGTGTGTTGGGTTCTCTGTAGTTCTCTGACAGATTTTATATAAACATATTTATAGGTTTTTAATTGACTTTTTCCTTTGCAATTCCTTTTAATGGTACGGCGTCAGTAACCTCGTTATTACGACGCCAGTGAGAATTAACAAATTAATCAATCAATTCCATGTACAGACCGGTACTTTAACAGCCATCGACTTGTCAAGATGTAGTGCCAATGCCATCTTGGACATCAATTGGCGAGTGATCGATGATAGGTACAGTAGTGATCACTTTCCAATTGTTGTTAGCACTGGATCAGGTCCTCCATGTCCAAGATTACCCCATCGGAGTGTATAAAGAGCTGATTGGGCAAATTTTGAGGAGCATAGTTCAATCGAAACTACAGCAGAGGAATTTGAATGCATTGAGGATGCTAACGAATTATTAATAACTACTTTATTTGCAGCAGGACTTCAGTCAGTTCCAAGAACATGAGGTCTATTTATGTGCCGACCAGTACCGTGGTGGTCAAAAAAATACCATGAAACCCATAGGACTATGAGATCTTGTGTTACTAGGTAGAATTTCGTAAGGCTAGGGCAGAGTTTAGGTTTGAAATTAAAAATGCTCGAAGAAAATCTTGGCTAAACTTCATTTCTTCCATAAATTGCAAAACTCCCATCACATTAGTGTGGAAGAAGATAAGGAAAATAGCCGGAAAGTTTGTACCTAGCCAACCACCTGTATTAAAAATAAATGGCATAAATGTAGGACATCCAAAAGTAGTGTCAAATGAGTTTGCCCTACATTTTGCTAAAATATCTCTAAAAAGATAATGAGAAATCATATGCAAACAGCAGAAAAACAAATGGAACAGTATTATCTGGATTTCATAGCAAATAAAGAGGAGTCTTATAATATTCCATTTACTATGAGAGAATTTGAATTGGCTCTCTCAAAGTGTAAAGAATCTGCTCCTGGTCCTGATGAAATTTCATATTCTATGTTCAAGCATGCTGCTTAGAATACTAAAAGATTTATCCTCAGTATAATGAACAGAATTTATAAAGAACATTACTACCCCTTATGTTGGGAACTAGCAAAAGTTCTTCCTTTTGTCAAGCCTGGAAAGGATAGTTCTTTCGTAGGAAATTATTGTCCAATTGCCCTAACATCTTGTTTGTGTAAACTAATGGAGGAAATGGTGAATGCTTGTTTAGTGTGGTATTTAGAGCGAAGAAACTTTTTCTCTCTGGCCCATTGTGGTTTTCGCAGTATGCGATACACTGTTGATATCTTAGTTAGAATGGAGTCTGCAATATGTGAAGCCTTTGCCTCTAAGCACTACTTTATCATGGTTTTCTTCGACTTTGAAAAAGCATGAATATGGTTTAAGAGGAGAATTAACTATTTTTTTATTAAGCTATTCTTAAAAAATCGTTATTTTCAAGTACAAGTAGGAGCAGTTCTGTCAGAAGTATGTAAACAAGTAGGTGTTCCTGAGGGCAGTGTGTTAAGTGTAATACATTTTGCTCTTGCAATTAATGACAATAAAGCAAATACCTGCTGATGTTATGCCTCCAAGACTTGAACATTCCAGACAAATGTGTACTACTGGTGAAGGCATCTGTATCTCCCCCTTGGAAATTCCCAGCAGTAGAGTTTCGTAACTACTTCAATCAACCAAAGAAGAATGTCTCTGATAAAATATTACGTTATACCTTTTTAGATCATATGTCACAAAATGATATTTTATCCCAGTTTTAACCGATGGATCCAAAACCAGTGGGCATAGTTTTCCCGTTATTTGAGCGTAGTGGAAGGCTCTCAAGTAATGCATCTGCATTTACTGCAGAATTATATGGAATTTTTCATTCCAAACATCCATTAGTTTAAGTATTCTAGAATGGTTATTTTTAGCTAAGCGGGGGGGTTTTAATATTGAATTTTGTTGGGTTCCAGCACACGTTTGAATATCTGGAAATGAACGCGCTGATGCAATTGCCTAGATCATTTAAGCTGCCGTGCAGAGATTCATATACTCAAATTAGAGAGAAGCATAAAGTACTTTGGCAAAATATTTGGACAAATTCAACTACTAATGTAAAAATGAGAACAATTGCACCTGCAATCAATCCTTAGCTGTACAATTTTATGCCCAGAAGGTTTGAAACGGCTCTGTGCCGCCTGTGTATTGGACATACTAGGCTGACACATTCCTACTTGATGAGTCGTGATCACGAACCATACTGTGAGGATTGCCTGGTTCCACTGACTGTTATGCACTTGCTGGTTGAGTGCCCCAGTTTGGTGGAACAGCGCAATCAATATCTATACTATGGGAAGGAGAATAATGTTTTTAAGTTGTCAAAAATTTTAGGAGCAAATGGGATTTTTAACATGACTGGCTTGTTTGGATTTCTTCTTAACACTGGTATTTGAGATAAGCTGTAATGCTTGTGTGCGCCTTGCTTTTATTCTTATTGAAATAGGGTATATGTATATGTGTATGTATGTGTGTGTGCATGTACATATGTGTATATATGTATGTGTGTATATGTATGTATGTATGTATGTAATAATTGTTTTTTTTTATCATTCATTTTTATATTATTTTACAATTGCCAGTATCTTTTATCTTTTTAAATAATTCTCTGTTTATTATTATTAAAATTTATAGGGTCTTTTTATATATAGTTCGGAATCAATTATCTAGTTGTCGCGATGCTAGATTAATATAGTATCAATCAATCAATCAATCAGTCTTGTTGAGGCCAGCCGGACATGTGAATAGAAGTTACCATACAGCCGAGAGGAATTACAATAATTCCTTGAAGAAACTATGGTGGACCAAATTATCATCATCTATCTATGGGCGAGGGTCGTCTTCCTTTCCATACTGCTAACAAATGATGGTGGATTGGTTACTGGCCCTAGGGAAAAGACTGAATTGCCTCATCAAGCTTTTGAAGCTAAAGCCATTGGCTGAAGATATCCCTCTCCCTGATACTTGTCATCCTGAACCTATTCTTACAAAATTTGTATTTCGCCCCAGCGATGTTAAGAAAATTCTGGATAATCTTAATAGTGCGGATGGAGAAGATCCTGTGTTGTCTCCCAAGTAGATTCTTTAGATTTTTATGTCGACGTAGTATCTTTGCAGATGAGTGCAAGCGTATGTGCCTGTTCCAAAGAGCAGTATATCTGTGAACTGCAGTAACTACAGGCCAATCTCTATTCTTCCTGTGCTCTCCAAAGTTGCTGAAAAACGTATTTTTGAGCCACTATATAAGTATGTAGAATCTCAAGGATTGTTAACTGATAGTTAATTTGCAAATAGGAAGCAGTTAGGTACCTGCGATGCTCTTTTAGACTTGACTTGCTATATGCAAGGGAACCTTGATAGGGGTTTTGAGTGCAGAGTAATTCAGATAGATCTCAAGGCACTTATTTATATACTTCAGAATCTTGGAGTGGGTGGATATTTTTTCGGATTACTCCAAGATTTCCTTACAGGTAGGTAGTAGAGAGTTGCTGTAGACAGGATCTTTAGTGAACCAAGACCTATTGTGTTTGGAGTTCCACAGGGCAGTGTTCATGGTCCACTGTTATTTTTAGTGTATACATGGTTGTTGGCTTGAAAAACAAGATTGTTCAGTATGCCGATGATGCAACACTTGTGGGTGTAGTGGTGTCCACTTACGAGAAATGAAGCTGCCCTCAGCGTCAGTGGGAGCATGGACCTGATCAGTGAATGGTTTAGTCGGTGGGGTATGAGGCTGAACTCCAGTAAAACGAAAACACTATAGATTAGCAGATCTTGTACAGATTTCCCACCCCATACTCCCCTTCAGTTGGATAGGACTTTGCAGAATGAGTCTGAAGCTTTGACTAATCTTGGTGTAACTTTTGACTCGCATCTTACTTCTGAGGAACATCTAATGAAAGTTTCAGCAAATGTCGCACGAAAGTTAGGTATTGTTCGTAAGGCCTTATATATTTATAACATTGATAAAATCAATGCAACATGTTTAGGTTTTTTGTGCTTCCTTTACTAGAATATATATTGTTCTCTGGTGTGGATGTCTGCTTCTGCCAGAGATTTATCTCTTTTAAGATGGAGCGGTTCGTGGTGGTAGGTGTCAGTCTCCGAATGGTAGCAGGTGTGACTTGGACCATCGACGGATGGTCTCTTGTTTGTCACATTTTCATAAGTTGCATTTCAGAGATCTTTCACTTTCACAATGATCCTTGATCCCCTTTACCTGCCGAGAGCAACCAGCTTCGCTGAACAGCAACTACAATATGCAGTAAATATGCCTCGCTATCAAACTTCTCAGTTCAGAGGTCCTTTGTTCCTCACAGCGTCGGACTGTGGAACAGCCTCTCAGAGGAAGTCGTGCAATTGGGACTTCAGATGTTCAAGCGAAGGTGCAATATATTACTACCCTAATACTATTCCCCTTGTATATTAATATTTTATCTATGTATTAATTTATTCATTTATCTTTCCTTTGTAATAAATGGTAACTCTTCTTAATGTATTTCCCGTTACCTACTCGTACATATTTGAGATGAACACCCTATTCTTTGGAAACTTGAATTTCAAGTCAATGGCCCTTGTGGACTTGTTCCATTTGAATAGGTTACATATTCTGAATAATAAGAGAAAAAATGATAAGATATATTTATACACATACGTATATAACCATTATGGTGGTAGTGCTGTTAGGGCACCTCTTGCTGTGCACTGTAGACATTACTTAAGTTCTTTGTAGCACCCTTTCGGCCCCAAGCTGCAACCTCTTCCACTCACATTCTCTTATTTCCATCTTGATTTCCACCGTCTCCAAACAATTTTTTCATAACGCCGCTGCGACGTATTCCTCATGTTACTCCTTTAAAACTTGAAAACCTTCTACCCTCATATTTCCCTTTCGGCAGTAAATGACTTTATACTAGGTTCCAGCGCTTGGGTTTTGGCCTCAATTAAGTATTTCACTTCACACACACACACATATATATATATATATATATATATATATATATATATATATATATATATCATATATATATATATATATATATATCATATATACGGTATAACTTTATATATATTTAATAAATATATAATCTATATTATTATAATTAATTATATATAAAATAATAAATAAATAATATATAAATATATAAATTATCTATTATATAAATATTATAAGTATATATATTAATAAATATTATAAAACCTAAAATTAAATATAATTAATATATATGCTATATATATATATATATATAAATATATATTAAATATATATAATCAATATATATATATATATTATATATTATAATATATATATATTCATATATATTGTTGGTATTACTTGTGTCTGTACTTTAACTTTCTCGCAGCATATATTAGAATGTTTAATTTTGTGGCTTCAGTTACCCCCGTAGTTATGATGCCAGAAAACCTTCAGTACTTAATCAGTGAAACCCGGAAACAGGATTGAATGTCTATCCCCGTTTTAGGGGCTGCCACATACATCCGTACAGAGTCAAGATATGTTATTTTGACTCTGCATCCGTATAACATGTGGCTTCTTTGCTAGGACTATACTCTGTTTTTTTCCATCTGTCCATCCGCCTGTGGTGTTTTTGTATGGTAACACTGCGTCCCGGGCTTTAGATAGTTACATTCAGCTTACATTCAACGATTATAATAATATCCTATTTCGAATATTGACGGTGTAATTCGCATACAGTAAATTATTAAAAACACTTTTCAGTTGCAAATGTACACCCAGATATCCTTTTATTTACCTAAACTTACACATAGCGTAACTATCTAAAGCCCGGGACGCAGTGTTACCATACAAAAACACCACAGGCGGATGGACAGATGAAAAAAAAAAACAGAGTATAGTTCTAGCAGTTATTATAACTTACAAATTGTACTAATCATCGGGAAGCAAGAAGGCATTTCAGTTACCGTCTTCGGGATTCTTAGAATGGTATAAATGAATAAGTTAAAGACTTTAGCATACATGAGAATGTAAACATTTTAGCTCTAGCGTATGTTTTATTTGTATTTTAGGTTCTTTAGCACGTTGGATATTACGAAATTCGCGAATAGTTTTTATACAGTCGTTCAAATTAGGTGTTGCTAACCTTTGGTCTTTGAGAGGTAACTTAGAAAACAAATGAATTACTCACAAGAGTATGACATAGTATTGCATTGTCTGCAATCTACATCATTGATGTGCCCTAAGATATGTCCTTAGAACTTGAAAGCTCTTCAGTTCCGCATTTTGAGTTCCCATTTTTCCTGTCTTATTCTTTCCATCTATTCACCATAGTAGTAGTTCTCCATATAAAAAATGGCAGGTTTGTTTCTTCCTTTCCCTACCCATTTCCAAAGCCTGTTTGAACTACTTCCTTCTTCGCTATCGCAGGCTTATTTTCAGTCGTACCTGACAATTTCACCTTATCCATTCTCTCTCTCTCTCTCTCTCTCTCTCTCTCTCTCTCTCTCTCTCTCTTTTAGTATTTCAAATCCTTACAATAGCTATATACTGTTATTACACAAGTCTCGTGATCCAGACAGTTCTGACAACTCTCTAAACCTAAGTTCTGACTCTACCCTTCTTTGAATGTTGAGTAGAACTCCTAGCCTGCAGCTCATTCCCGAAGTTAAAAAGTTTCCTCACTTCTACTGAGATCTTATTCCAGATTCACATCTGCAATCACAAACTTCAACTCCCTCGATCCTTGAACTTTCTCTCTCTTGCTTCTCTCTTTCGCACTCCAAATGGATATTCAATCGTTCTCCTAGCTGTTGCGTTTTCATCACATTTATTTTAGGTATGCATGTATGAATGAATGAAATATATATATATATATATATATATATATATATATATATATATATATATATATATATATATATATAATCATATATATATATATATATATATATAGTATTCTTGCTCACGTGTATTCCCAATTTCAACTTTCTCACCTTGCAACGAACACTTTCAAGGTATTTCATTAATTTTGACTATTTTCTAGCCGAGATAATAGTCACGACTAATGAAAGACCTTGAAAGTTTGTTTGTTAAAGTGGGAAAGTTGAGATTACAAATGAGTAGAATATATATATATATATATTATATATATATATATATATATATATATATATATATCCTGCAATTCTTTGGTGAGAGAGTATAAAGAAGCTGCTAATTAATCCAATAATATGGAAGTTCAAGTTGGTGTAAAATTGTGCAATGAAAAACGGGTCGCTAATATATACACTGTATGTACGTATGTATGTATGTATGTATATATATATATATATATATATATATATATATATATATATATATCTATATATATCTAATAAAAGGAGCCCATAAAAACATCAAAATATAGAGAGAAAAGTACTATATTTCAGAGACTGCTGTCTCTCTTCAGGTATATGAATTCATATACCTGAAGTGAGAGACGGCAGTCTCTGAAATATAGTACTTTTCTCTCTATATTTTGGTGTTTTTATGGGCTCCTTTTATTAGATGGAATTCTGTTGTAACAGAACATTTTTACCAGTCATATATATATATATCATATATATATATATATATATATATATATATATATATATATATATATGTATATATATATATATTTGTGGGGGTGCATAAACTGTTATCAAGGATTTGAAATACGTTTAAACATTATATGGTTTCACGACAAAAGTGACATAACAGTGTACATAATTGTTATCTTCGCTATGATTAATTAGCAGCTTATGTATATATATTATATTATATATATATTATATATATATATGATATATATATATATATAGTGTGTGTGGGTGTGTGTGTAAATTGTGTATATTTTTATACACATATATCATTATATATACATATATACATACATACATATTAACAAAAAGAGTATTGTGTGTAAATACGGTGCATTTGCATCTCATATGCAGGATATGGAACATTCCATACGAGTAAAAATGCATATATTATGTAGGACCTTTCAGCTAGCCTGCTTGCGTATCGTCATAATAGTATCACCTCCACGTGTGCACCGCATTCATGTAGGCAAAAACGAGCACACGAAAGATTTTGCAGCTGCGGGTAAAAAAAAAAAAAAAAAAAGCTCGACTCGCGCGCAAATATTAGAGGGCTGAAAATTTAAATTTTTTTTTTTTTCTCTCTCTCTCTCTCTCTCTCTCTCTCTCTCTCTCTCTCTCTCGTGGACCCGACGTGTAATTCCAGCCCTGACCATTTTCCATACTCTTTTTCAATATCCCTTTCATTTTTCTGACGAAACGAAATATTTCGCTGTCAAGTAAGGCGGCGCGGCTGCTCTATGGATGCTGATGTGTGGTGTCGCTACCAACGTTCTCTCTCTCTCTCTCTCTCTCTCTCTCTCTCTCTCTCTTGGTAGTTTTCTCTTTGGTTTCCCTTTAAAGTTTTTCCCAATGACTTGAGGAATGTGTGGCTTCCCTCTGCCAGCCTTTTAGAAATGTTTTGATATTGTCTGAATTACTACAAGGTTGCACCCGCGCTTACGTACATAGTTTCAAGAACTCTTGGTGATCACCCTTCCAGATACTGACCAGAACCATCATATTGTAAAAATATGAGTCGAGTTTAGGTAGAGACTGAAGCAAGGTTGGAATAATAATGATAATGAAACGAATCCGCTGTGATGTATCTGTTAAAATCTTCTTGGAAAATATGTATAAGTGAGGAGTGATTTGGAAAGTGTTATGTTTGCCTTATTGATCTGAGCAAAGCTTGTAAAATGAAATAAAAGATAGTTGTTTGAAGATGGTTAGTTTACTATTTCGAATTCAGAAGATAGTCCAGCTGGTAATGATGTGGTTCATATGCCTCTGTAGTATTAATTTTGTCCATCGCAACTAGGGCGCCTGCAACTTTGGCCACTAAATTTTATCCCATTACTTGAACGAAAGAGGATTAGGCAAGCATAGCATCAGATATAGTTTAAAAACACAATACGTCATTTTAAAGTCTTTGATAAAATTTCTTCAGTTTATAACCTGTATAAACTGTTCACCTAAGTAAAAGGTTTATAGCTCTCCAGAGGAAGGCCGCTATTTATAATTACTTGCTCCACCAGTCTCCTAATACCTAGGATTTTCCTCCTCCCAAAAGGGATATTCATTTGATGATTTTGATTTAAAGTATTATGGGCAAAAGCATTATAGTAGACGGTTCGTTGGGTTATCTTATAAAAACAACGGTATTATTTGTTTTTGTAAACACTGTTTTTAGTCATTCGAGAATATCACACCCATATTTTTGTCATTATCTCGTTCATACTTTCAAGTTATAGTTTGACAGATAAATCACAGTTGATTTGTCTCACTACTTTAGCGGCCCTTGTAATAATGATGATAATAACGTTGATTGACAAAATCAAGAAGAAAGTATCACTCACTGATGTCGCAATACCATGGGACACCAGTGTTAAAGAGCAGGAGAGATCAAGACCTGAAAATAGAAATAGAAAGGATATGGATTATGCCAGTGGAAATTGTACCCTTAATCTTAGGAACACTAGGCACGATCCTAAGATCCCTGAAAAGGAACATGGAGAAACTAGATGTTGAAGTAGCTCCAGGACTCATGCAGAAGAGTGTGCTCCTGGAAACAGTTAACATAATAAGAAAAGTAATGGACCCCTAACAGGATGCAACCGGAAACCCCACACTATAAAAATCACCCAGTCGAATAGGATGATTGCGATAGATAAAAGATGATTGCGATAGATAAAAAAAAATTATGAAGCTGCAGGAAAATGTTCCTATAAGAGGATTCGTAGTTAAAATTGATAGAAAAGGTAAAAGAGGAATGAGGTCTAAAATAAGTCGTAGATCAGCCCTCCAAAACAAGCCGTTCTAGAAATCAAGGGAGAGATTTCATCTTGTGACTTTTAAATCCAAAAGAAACCGAGCTAACACATTGGGGATTGTTAACTTGATCACGGGAATAAGTGAACAGAGAGAGAAGCCTCCATATTCAGTCGACTCCTCAAGAAAAATTGTCATTTAACATGGAGAATATTTGGCTCAACAAGATTTTGGATCGAGTTGTTTGAAAATCAGGCATCAGTTATTATCATGACTCCTACAGACCAACGTTCGTTCACGCACTTTCAATGGTTAGGTTTTGAGGAGCTTTGCGCCAGAATGCCTGCATATTAAATTGTAAGAGCTACGGTGCCCTCTTCAGCTTAACTCTTGATGCTGTAAACGAGAAGCATAGCGTCAGTCTTTTAACCCGCTTCTTTCTTCATTTACCTTCCAGATATCAAGGCTCTCAGTGGAAAGGTTATTTAGTGTTTGAAAAGACGGAGAATTTAGGAGGCCATTGTTTCTATTAAAATACATTAAAGTACTGAGTTGATATTTGCATCTGTTTATTTGTCAGTGTCAGTTCGTAGCATGAATATATTGCTTTCGTTTGTTTTCTATTCTTGATGCGTTAATCTCACGAAAGCTTCTTCTCTTATCGCTTACGATAATTGCGTTATTTGTGGTAGAACGTACTTAGTAATCTTCAAGGATCAGAGGTTCATTTCAGTCGAGAAGAGAGATTTATGGGGCCATTGACCAAATATATTGCTTACATTATCGCGTTGGATTTTTGGATATTAGGAAAGATTAATACATAATTAGCTGCCAGGTCGAACCCTGACAGTAATCTTGTTTGATATTGTGATAGCGACGATTTTAAGCAATGTATTACATTTTAATTCCCCTGTTTCAGTTTTTGCCAATTAACTGGACTTTGTTCTCATTATAAGATATGTTTACGTATATAATTAAAATCAAATCTTTTTCATATAAAAATTCTTTGAAATTTTTTTTTTTTATTCTAACTTTAAAGTCGCCATGTTTTATCCTTTAGTCATGACTCGTTCTTTTTCTTTGTTTAGTTATAAGTGACGCTACACACAAAGGAGTAGTTGTAGTAGTAAGTATCCCTTACGCAGATTTTCTTGTAGTGGTGGTACTAACAATTAAGTTTCATCCACCATTCTGTTCAAATAGTTGTAAAGAGATATTCGTTCTACAGAATGATCTTGTATAAGTCTTGCACAGTGGTAATAATAGACGGGTATAATTTTCATAAACTGATGATAGTTTATAAAAACCATCAAGGATTAACCCCGTGATGGGGGGGGGGGGGGGGATAGTACCGTCAGTACATCTCATGCAGTGCATTGTAGACATTACTACTTAAGGTTATTTGAAACGATGCATTCGTCCTGTAGCTGCAACCCCTTTCGTTACTTTTACTGTACCTCCTTTCATATTCTCTTTCTTCCTTCTTACTTTCCACCCTCTGCTAACAATTAATTCATAGTGCCACTGCGAGGTTTTCCTCCTGTTACACCTTTCAAACCTTTTACTGTCAATTTCCGTTTCAGCGCTGAATGATCTTATAGGTCCCAGTGCTTGGCCTTTAGCCAAAATTCTATATTCAATTCAATTCAATTCAGTTCATCACTGATTAAAGCTGAACAAGCAGTAGGTGGTTAGATTCAAAATATGTCATAAATTCCGGTAGGTATTATCAGCTGAATAATTCGCCTTTAGGACAGTGCGGTCCTCTCACAACCTAGTAGACCTGCGTTTGATTCCTGAACAAGAAAAGGAAACCAGTATGTCTCTTAGGCCAAAGTTGTAAATTATGTACCTGATTGTAACTCTACTGTTGTGTGTTGCAGGTGGGATGAGAAAAGAGAGAATTACTGATGGAACTGATCGGCACCCGTCAAAACGTGTCACCGTATCATTATTAGAAGTGGGAGGTAAACGATTAAGTAAATTTCAGTCAACTGTGATGAAACAATCTCTCTCTCTCTCTCTCTCTCTCTCTCTCTCTCTCTCTCTCTCTCTCAGCATCATGCACCTATTTCTTGTGCAACGCTGCACACGTATTGTCTCAAGTCCTCACTGCTTGGCTAAACAGCAAAATCTGTTTGTTACGTCGGAAGACGTGAGGCTTTGATACTGCCTGTTGTAATTCATTTCCCCTTGAAAGCAAAATTTGAAAGGGTTTGTGAAATGTGCGTTGACTTGATGGATGTTTTTTTTATGTATTGGATTAATTTTTTCTTTGTCTTTCTTAACTTATTGGTAAAAGAGAACATTTTTTTTTCGGCGTCGGTGACCATAATAATTTTAACGCGAAATAATAGGAAGAAATAAATTGGTCATCCTGAAAGTAACCTCCATGACAGTTCTCCAGACACTGCAATGAAGATCAATCGAGTTGTACCCAATTCTCTATACATTCTTTCTAAGGCGTGAATAGGTTCAGTTTATGACGAAGAGACTTTAATCCCTTTATCCTGTAGTCTAGCTTCTATTACGACACCCCCTGATCCCAACTCCCAACATTGGGACCTCTAACTCTTTTACTCCCCTCCCTCCTTGTAAATTTTCGCCCCTTCCCTCCTTCTTTCGTTGACGACCGTGGCATGGTTTTGGACTACTGATTTCACTGCCCATTTAACTTGATGGAGGGTGGAGTTGGACGGCATGACACTCCACCCGTAAAATAGAGTACCTGACGTGGTCGAGCGAGGTGAAATTTGTATATCAAGCAATACCCGCAGCGCTGGGTCCGATCCCATGGGACTGACGACCCTTAAAGGCACTGTGGGTATGGCGTATATCCAGGTGAGTGTTCCAGGGCAGTTACCACAGAGTAACAGTATTGCTCCTCCCTCAGTTGGGCATCCTTGGTGAGAGGGATCTCATCCTGGACGAAATATTTAATATTGTTATATGGAAAACAAAGTAAAAATCTCTACGACTTCTGGCATGGCAATGGACTATTCTAAGGAAATCCCAGGTAATGAAGAGCAGGCTGGTATTAAAACTTTATTACCATACAAGCCACAAAGAAAAAGTAAATATCGAATTGACCCAACTTTGACTCAATTTGACTCCCTCCTTGGGAGTGCAAGTTGGTCAAGGTTCTTGACCTTCGAAACCGAAAAAATATCTGCATTAAGATTGGAAAATTATTTGTTAAGTAGGCACCCAACCTCAGAAATGTCATTTAGACAAATAAAAGACCAGGTGTGGTTAATAGAAACCACTAAAAAAAAAAATCCGAAAATTATTTAACCATAAAGAACGTTGATACTATAAAGGTAAAGATAAGAAAATATGACAGTATGAACAGCGTACAAGGGTACTGTAGTACTTTCTAAAAGTGAGGAGCCAATAGAAAATAATATTTTGCTGGATTCCTTTAAAAAAGCTACAACAACGTGTAAGATCGTGAAATATACAGTATGGCCAATAGACAAATTGAGAATAGCAAAAATAAAATTTGAAAGCCAAGAATTACATTTCAAAATTATGTTCCAAAGCCACTACAGTGGCAAAACTGTAGTAAATATGGACATACATGGAAAAATTGCAGAAATAAATCGATACGTGCAAATTATGGATCTGACGAACATCCACGCAGTGGAAGTGTGGTAAACGACAAGTTGTGAACTGTAGCCAAAATCACCATGCTAGGTCTAATGAGTGTATGTATTATATATACAATACAGAATTAAAATTACTTCAAGAGAGATCAGGAATGCCAATAAGAGAAACCAAACTAGAGTTGAGAGTTAGAGGAATGCATGATCCCGCTAGGAAGCAAATGTTCTCTACTGCAATGAGTTCAAAGAATGAAACAAAAATGGAAGTAAGTAACAAACCCCTAATAGATAAATCAGAAGAAAAAATAACTTTACAAGAAACTAATATAGCAAGAAACCAAGAAACTTGTGCAAATATATGTTCAAATTCATTTGATATATTAAGGGAAATGGAAACACAAGAAAATGATACATATATCACCGAAACTTTACGAGATAATTATAATGAGCTGGAAGCTAAAGATGAAAAGAGGCCTTTAGAGAGAACTCCACCCAAAACCCTCCCTAGATGCTGACCCTTTGGCGTGGGTAGCGGGCTTAGGGACCAGCAGCTGGGTTCTGATGCCTGGTGGGGTCGCTTTCTCAGTGGTCCTTGGGGCCCAGCTGCTGATCCAACTAAATTAGTCAGAACTTTTCCTTCTTTCTACAATTTTTTCATTCTTACTACATCCTTCTCCTTCATGTAAAATTTTTTATTAGCATTTGGATTAATTATGTGGAATTTTCCACTTTTGCTAAATTTTACTGCTTAGGTGAGTCTGAGAAGGGATCGTGTTTTGGAAGTGGTTTGCATTCGAAGCTAAGTCTGGTGTGTGCGTGCTTAGTATCCTGGGATCGCTTTGTGGGCTTATGCGGTTAGTTGGGGTGGGGAGTTTGGACATTAGAGGCTGCCTTGATTTCCCTTTCTGATGTGCTGTTTGGGTCTCAGCGGGGCTCTTGGATTTTGGGTGCGCACTTTTTGGACTTCTGAATATGAACCGGCATTATTCAATGGATTTGGACAAAAGTTTTCCCTCCCCTGGATCCGACGACTTACTGGCACTGGCAACGACTTCTGGCTTGAAGATGGATATGAGCTCAGCTATCGGACAGAACCAAACACTGAGACACCAGGGTGTTAGTAAATCTGGTTGATTTGATCCTAATAATAGAGTCCTTCATTGCACTAATATAAACTTGTCATTAGATTATGATTGTTTGTACAGTGTAATGAAACAATTTGCTAAAGTGGAAAGAATGAAATTAGGTCTGGAAAAACACAAGCAGTCATTTTCTGCTTATGTAAAATTTTCCTCACCCTTGGAAGCTAGTGAGGCACAACAAAGACTCCATGGCCACATTCTTAATGATTCGGTTCTTAGCACGAAAGTGTTTTTAGTGAAAAATTTAAATGATGAGCCGTTTGATTTTATCCCTAAGAATGAACAACATGGACCAGCCCCTTGTACCAGAGCGCTTCCTACGCCTATATGGCATGTTGCTAGCTACAAGGAGGGAGGAAAAAAATTTGCTAAAGGCTGCTGAATGTATCGAGAGCAAGGTAGGTTTCATTCCCATTGGAAACTTGAAGTGGGTTTCTTATCAGTCTTGCCGCCCTAAGACAAATAAACCTTGTGATTCGCAGAATCACAGTAGAAATTCTGATCAGAATAATTACCAAAAATATGATCAGCCAAAAACTCTAAATTCCAATTCATATGAAAAGGGATGGGATTAAAGAAACAGTCACTTATAAAGGAGAACTTTCCTCTCCACACTAGGAACAGTAGCTGTCCCCTCAAAGGAGTGGGAAGTACCACTTTTACCACCTTAAACATTCATGGTTCGATATCCTCAGTGGAACTGTAAAGGTCTCAGAGCCCGTGCAGAAGACCTTAAAGTCTTAATTCATGAATTCAATCCAGGGATTATATGCCTGCAGGAGACAATGTTAGGTAACTCTCCTTAAATCACTGACTAAATTATTCAGTATCTAACTCCTCTCCCCCAAGTGGTGATCGAGCCCATGGAGGTGCTGCAATTATTGTTAATACTGCTCTGCAGCACTCCATAATACAATTAAATACAACTCTACAGGCTGTTGCTATTTCAGTCATCTTGCAAAAGAGGATAACAGTCTGCTCCTTATACCTTCCACCAGATCTTGTTTTTAACAGTGAAGATATTCAGTCCTTTTAATTAACCAACTTCCAGCTCCTTTACTTCTCCTAGGTGATTTTAATTTAATTGCCCACAACCCCCTTTGGGGGAAGTCGGCGTTTTCTAGGACAGTAAAGGGAAATTAATTGAACAGGACGTTATTGATAGAATGATGTTATCCTATATAATAATGGGTCAATGACTTTCCACATCATTCATGATCATCATTTCTCTGCACTGGACCTTAGTATCTCTTCAGGAAGTATCCACCTTGATTTTAGTTGGTCTGTTAACGAAAATTTAAATGGGAGTGATCATTACCCGATCCATTTGAAATATGCTGTGAATGGTCCACCTGAAGTTTTACCGAAGTGAAAGGTAGAGGAGGCAGATTGGGATAAATTCAGTAAGGACGTCATACTAGATAGGGAGTTTGAGTCATTTCATTCACATCTAGATGCTTATGATTACTTTATTGAATCTACTCTGAAGAGGGCCAAAGGCTCGATTCCCAAAACAAAAGGCAAACCTCGTAGACCTGCAGTTCCCTGGTGGAATAAGACTTGTGGTATTCTGAGGAAAGTTACTAGGAAGTGCTACATACGTTACAAAACTAGTGGTTCTCCTCAGTCTAAATTAATCTACAAACGGGCTTTAGCCAAGCAACGGCGCTTTTATAAGAGAGCCAAAAGAGAAAGTTGGCTTTACTATAGTTAATGGAATAAATAAACTCAAAGACTCCACCGAAAGTGATGTGGCGCAAAATAAGGAAACTGAGTGGGAAATGTGTTTGCGTCACCATTACCCTCATTAAAAATAAATGACACTCTGATCACAGAGCCCACTGAAGTTACCAATGAGCTAGGAGAATACTTTTCTGAAGTTTCCAGCGCCAAGAATTATTCTCGAGAATTTCAAAAAATTAGGAATTCTGAAATGATTCTGGAATTCGATTCAGGAAAATCTGAACCATACAACTACAGTTTTTCCTTGAGAGAATTACGGGAGGCGCTCTCCTCTAGTGAATCCACAACTCCAGGTGAGGATACAATCATATATGAAATGCTTAAACACCTCCCAGACGATGCCAAAAAATATTTACTGAAGATTATAAACAAAATATGGGAAACTGGAATTTTACCCAACGACTGGAAAATATCCATAGTTGTTCCAATTAAAAAGCCTAATAAAGATGCTTCCCTAGCCAGCAGCTATAGACCAATAGCTCTAACCAGCTGTGTGTATAAGCTGATGGAGAAAATGATAAATACTAGACTAGTTTGGCACTTAGAAGCTAAAGAATTAATATCATAATTTCAATATGGTTGCAGGAAAAACCGCTCCACCCTTGATCCGTTGCTGAGGCTGACCAACCAAATCCAGCAAGGATTCGCCAAACAATGTCAGACATTGGAGTATTTTTTGACCTCGAAAAAGCATTTGGACACTGCCTGGAGAATTGGCATCATGAAAAAATTGCACAAGATGGGCATATGTGGAAGAATGATCAAATTTATATATTCCTTTCTAATGGACAGATTTTTAAAGGTAAAAGTGGGAAACTCTTTCTCCCATCCTTTTGTGCAGGAGGAAGGAGTTCCCCAAGGAACCCCCTAGATGCTGACCCCTTGGCGTGGGTAGGGGGCTTAGGGACCTGCAGCTGGGCCGTGATGCCTGGTGGGGTTACTCTCTGACTGGTCCTTGGGGCCCAGCTGCTGATCCAACTAAATAAGTCAGCCCTTTTCCTTCCACTAAAAACATTTAATCTTTCTGCCTCCTCCCCTATAAGGTATTGAATTTATGATGATGGCTATTGGCTTGGTTTTGGACATGATTTGACTTATTCTTTGGATTTGAAGGAGGGTGAGGATGGACGGAATGCCATCTCACCCGTAAAACTCGAGTACCTGACGTGGTTGAGCGAGGGGAAAGTTTAATGTCAAACCCTATCCTCAGTGCCGGGTCTGATCTCGATGGACATCACGACGCCATTAGCACTGAGGGTGAGGAGTGATATCCCAGGTAATACCCCTAGGGCGGCCTTTGTAAAAGGGATGACCCCGTCCTATAATTGTGGCTCCGTGGTGGGTATGGGGATTACGCGGACGAATTACATTCTTACGTATATATGGCAAACCCCCCTCTTTTATCCGACTTCTGGCATGGAAATGGACTTGGCAATGAATAATTCAGGTTCGAACATCGTTACGATGAAACCTTTTTCTTCTCCTGTTTTGGAAAGAAAGAAAAATGCAAAAGTGAATTCAAGGAACTTAAATATTCAGAATGAATAAGAAAGGAAAAATGGAGATTCTTCCTGGTATGTATGAATTAGTCTCATACAATAAGTTTATAGTTCTTAGGCTCGAAGATGATGTAATGCTGAATATTAGCGTATTTAAAGCAAGCAGAGAAATTAAAATAATATGTAACAGTATAGCAAAGATTCGTCCACAGGATGATGGGACCCTGTTAGTCGAAGTCTCCTCACCTGAGCAAAGTGAAAAATTGCTCAAGATGAATACCTTAGTAGGGCGAAAAGTTACGTGTTTCCCTCATCCTGTTCATAACCAAAGTCGAGGAGTAATATATGCTCCCGAACTGCTCTTATTAGACACCGAAGAAATTCAGCAGGAATTAGAGGAACAGAATGGTGGCAAAGGTGGTCAGAATGAGAAAGAAGGTGGGAGATCAGATTGTTCCCCTGGCAAACGCTGATCCTCACTTTTAACACATTAAATTACCTAATGCTATCAAGGCAGGATGGCTGAACTTCAAAGTCAAGCCATACATACCATCACCTTTGAGATGTTACCACTGCCAGATGTTTGGTCATTTGATCCAGAAATGTAGAAAGAAAATGAATGAAGAACCTGGTTTATTGTGTTAATTGTGGAGAAAAACCATCCTGCGTCCTCAAAAAGTTGTGTAAAATTTATTTTAGAGAAGGAGGTGCAAACAGTTAAAGTTTTGGAAAAGATTTCGTTTAAAGACGCTAGAAAGAAAGTACTAGAACTTCAAATAAGACCGGGAGTTACATTTTCTTCAGTAATTAAGAAGCCACAAGTCCCAGCTACTCATGCAATGCAACAGCAACCATCCGCAGCAGTCACAAAGCCAAACCCGGCTCAGACAACGCCACGTGGAGAGGAGCATGGTGATGATAAAACTAAAGCGGCATGTTCTTTAAATAGTGAAAATAGCACATCACTCCAGCAACCAAAACCACAGGTTCTTAAACCATGTACAGCAGAGATAACTAAAGGAATACAGTTGACTACATCCAATGGAACTCGGCCCAAGTCAGATCACAGGAAAAGAGAGAGAACATCAGAAAAAAGAAAAGATAAAAGTGAAAATGAAAGTAATGAACCTTCCTCTCAGAAATCCATCGTTATCCAGAGCAATATCCCCAGGTTAAAACGTGTAAAAGATAATAATTAATTATTAATCGTAATGGATCGCAGGCTTTCAATTTTGCAGTGGAACTGTCAGGGGATGCAAGCCAAATATGAATCTCTACAAATTTTAATTAAAGAAAACTCACAATATGCATTGCCCTGCAAGAAACTATGCTTGGACAAAAAATCATATGTCCTAAAGAATACATTTTTTATCATTCGATTAGATGAGCAAGTAGGGATTCATGGTGGAAGTGCCGTGTTAATTAGGCGAGATACAGCTCACAAAAAATATCCACTGCAAACAGATTTACAAGTAGTTGCTGTTCAGATTTTTCTGAAAAAGAAATATACCATATGTTCACTGTATTTACCTCCAAATAGAACATATCATAATCTGACTCGAGAATTAGAGGAATTAATAAATCAGCTTCCAAGGCCTTTTCTTATTGTTGGTGACTTTAATGGAAGACACCCCATGTGGGGTGATGTAATCTCCAATCTTAGAGGAAACAATATTTATAATTTTATTGAAGACAAAGAGCTTGCAATCCTTAATTCTGGAGAACCAACACATTTCATATTCAAACTGGGACCGCTTTTCTGTGATAGATTTATCAGTATGCAGTCCTGATTGTTATCTTGACTTTTGTCTTGGAATGCAATGAGTGGAAGGATTAGGAAGTGATCATTTTCCAATCTTTATTAATGTAGTAGGTGAAATTGCTACACCAAGATCACCTCGCTTGGATTTGGATAAAGCCAACTGGGCATTATTCAAAACCCTAACTTTTTTAGAAATGGATGTTGAGGATTTCCAGTCCCTGGATGATGCCCTGGATTTCCTTTGTAAACTAATTATTGATGCTGCCCAGAAGACAATTCCTCGTACGACTGGAGGAAAATTTAAAAGAAAGCCAGTTCCTTGGTGAAACCTTCAATGTCAAATAGCTCGTAAAGCAATCGCGAGCAGCTTTTACACGCTATTCCAGACATAAATGTTCTTATTATTTAATCATATTTAAGAAGGCACGAGCCAGATTTCGATACCAAGTAAAACAAGCCAAACGTCAGTCATGGGTAGATTTTATCTCAAAAATTAATTGGAAAACCCCTTTACCTTAAGTCTGGAATAAAATAAGAAAAATTGGTGGCAAATATGTACCAACACCTCCACCAGTATTATTAGTAAATGGAAAACATGGTTGCCAATTCAGAGGATGTTAGTGAGGTTTTTGCTGATCATTTTGCCAATGTTTCATCTAAAAACCCAAGCTCACCTTACTATGAAGAACGTATTCAAAAGGAAAATAAAATTCTCGACTTTACATACACACGAAGCGAATCATATAACCAGCCATTTACCTTTCAGGAAGTTTTAATCTGCCTTGTGCATCCATGTAATGAATCTGCTCTGGTGCAGATGACATAACCTATTCAATGATAAAAAATTTGCCACATGGAACACAAAAGTTTTTGCTCAGTATCATTAATAAAAATATGGAAAGAAAATGCATTTCCAGCTTTGTTGGAACATTAGCTATATTACTAGCTTTTTTGAAGCCACAGAAAGATGGTACTACTCCGTCTAGTTATCGTCTATTGCTCTAACATCATGCATATGTAAGTTGATGAAAAAAATGGTCAATGTGCGACTTATATGGATCTTAGAAAAGAAGGGCCTTATAACTCCAGCCCAGTGTGGCTTTCGTCAAATGCGTTCTTGTACTGATATCTTAGTGCGTCTAGAAAATTCAATATGCGAGGCTTTCATCTCCAGAAAACATCATGTATCAGTTTTCTTTGAGCTGGAGAAAGCTTATGATACAACCTGGAGATATGGTATTTTTGAAGACACTCCATGATTATGAATTCCGAGGAGAATTACCATTATTCATCCAAGCTTTCCTAAAAAATCGAAGGTTCAAGGTTAAAGTTGGAAATTCATTTTCATCTCTTTACAGCCAAGAAGAAGGAGTTCCACAGGGAAGTGTCCTTAGTGTGACACTGTTTGCTCTGTGCATTAACGGCATTGCCTCTGTGATTCCTAAAGATATAATGTTCTCCTTATTTGTTGATGACACCTCTCTATCGTTTGCAGCCTCACGAATGGCAGTGGCTGAGAGAAAAATGCAGCTGGCTATTAACAAAATTGTGGAATGGGCAGAAAAAAGGGGTTTTAAGTTCTGTACATCGAAAAATGTTGCTGTACATTTCTGCCGCATTAAAGGTATACACCCTGATCCTGACCTCTACATACATGATCAGAGGATATCATGTAAGGAAGAGACACGTTTTTTGGGATTACTGTTCGACAAAAGAATGACTTGGGTACCTCACCTAAAAGATCTGAAAGTCAGGTGTATGCAAGCTCTGAATGTTTTAAGAGTGCTTTCCCATACATCTTGGGGAGCAGATAGGAATCACCTAATGATCCTCTACAAAGCCATAGTGGCATCAAAATTAGCATATGGTTGTGAGGATACTCTTCAGCCTCGAAATCAACACTTAATATTTTAGATTCGGTACATAATGCAGGAATAAGGATTGCAAGTGGTGCCTTTAAAATCATCTCCAATCCCAAGCCTTTTGGTAGATTCAGGGGAACTGCCTCTGGTTTCATGTCGTCAGATATCACTTGTTCAATATTGGCATAGAATCCATAGGATTCCTGACTCGTTCCCTTTATCTTCACCAAACAATCCCATCTCTCGAGAAGAACTAATTGATTTACTTCATCAGCTTCCACGACCATTTCTTCTCATGGGAGACTTAAATGGCAGACATCCTTTATGGGGAGATGTGACATCAAATCAAAAAGGGAATATTATAGCTTCCATAATAGAAAATGAAGATTTAGGACTTTTATTAAATACCGGAGAACCCACTCATTACCATATCCAGACAGGTACAGTCTCATGCTTAGACCTTACAATATCTAGTTCCAATTGCACGATGGATTTCAGATGGAAGACGAATGATGACTGGCAAAGCAGTGACCATGCTCCATAATAATAAATTCCAATGATGACCCACCAGTTCAAAGATCTCCACGGTGGAATGTTGAAAAAGCAGATTGGAACAAATTTCAAGAACTAATCGAAATAGAAACGTGACGCAAATGACTTCCCAACGGCAGATGATGCAATCGATTTATTAAATGGGACATTTCCATACAGCAGGTAAACATTCTATACCAAAAAACTACAGGTCTTTTCAGGCGACGCCCAGTCCCGTTGGTGGTGAAGAGCTCACACTGTTACACCGAGTCACAAGAAAACATCAGTACCCCACGTTATCGTAAACACCGAACTATAGCAAACATGATAATATACAAACAGAATAGAGCGCGTTTTCGAAAGGCAATGAAACTGCTAGAAGGCAGTCATGGGCGTCATTTGTATCGTCCATTAACCACCGAACACCTATCTGCAGTATATGGAAGAAAATAAAAAAGATTGCTGGGAAATTTACTCCCAGTCCTCCCCCAGTACTCAAAGTTAATGACAACCTCATCGCCGACGCAAAAGCTGTAAGTGATAAACCCGTACCGATCATTTTGCCCAAGTTTAAAAAAAAAAATCTGACAGTTCCCCTGGATAATCAATATAGAAGAAGAGAAGAACAACTGCGATTAGACTTTTTCCACAGATAAGATAGAGCCATATAAATACCCTTTACAGAAAGGGAATTTGATGCTGCCCTGGCCAGCAGCACTAACACTGCCCCTGGTCGGATGAAATTCCCTACCAAATGTTTAGGCATATTTCAAAAAATACAAAACTATTTATAATAAGTATAATTAACAGATATGGCATGAAAGTAGCTACCCAGTCATATGGGAATTGCTTTTGTATTACCTTTTGTTAAACCAGGTAAAGACCCTTTTTCAGTGGCTAGTTATCGACCAATAGCACTAACTTGCTGTTTATGCAAGTTGATGGAAAAAATGGTGAATACAAGATTTGTCTGGTATTTAGAGCGTAATGGTATTTTCTCACCCTCACAATGTGGATTTAGAAAGATGCACTCGGCAGTAGATGTCCTACTGCAGCTGGAAACCTCCATATGTGAAGCATTTGCCTCCAAAACAGCACCATATAACTATTTTTTTGATATTGAGAAAGCTTATGATACTGCTTGGAGGCATGGCATTCTTAAGACAATTCATACATGTGGTCTACGAGGAAAATTGCCCCTATTCATTCAAGCATTCTGAAATGTAGATATTTTCAAGTTAAAGTGGGCAACACATTATCAGATAGAAGATGCAAGAAGAGGGTGTCCCACAAGGAAGTGTGCTTAGTTGTCACTTTTTGCGTTAGCAATAAATGGTTGTGGTGTCGCGTCTGTTATACCCAAGGATGTATTGAGTACCCTATTCGTAGATGATCTTTCAATATCTGTTGCTGCATCACGAATGTCGGTTGCAGAAAGGAAATTACAATTGACAATAAATAAGCTAGTACATTGGGCTGAACAACAGGGATTTAAAATATCAGCCAGTAAGACTACTGTTATGCATTTTTGCCACCTTCGGGGAGTACACCCCGACCCAGACCTTTATCTGTACAACCATAGAATACCCTGTGTTGAAGAGGTACGCTTTTCTTAGGCCTCATATTCGACAAAAAACTCAATTGGCTTCCCCATCTGAAACATATTAAAACCAAGTGCCTTGAAGCTTTCAAGTATTTTGAAAGTATTATCTAATACCAAACTGGGGTGCAGATAGTTATAAAACTACACAAATCACTTATTATTTCAAAATTAACTTTACTGGATGTGAAATATATTCTTCTGCTTCATCTTAATCGTCTAGCTATCTTAGATTCAGACATATACCGGTATACGCTTGGCAACAGGTGCCTTTCGATCTTCTCCCATCTTAAGTTTATTAATTGATGCGGGCGAGAAATCCCACTAGAGTTATATCGCCAATCATCAATTATCAGATATTGGTTTAGGGTTCAGAGAATCCCCAACTCTAAAGCCTTTGAAGCAGCAAATAGAAATTCTTTCAACAACTTTTATGAAAATCATCCAATGGTTCCTAAGCCTTTTAGTTTTAGAGTGAAAAAGATCTTGGAAAAAAGAAAAAATGAATATGTCAAGAAATCCTGTATGTCCAGTTAATATCCAATTACCCCAGCATGGGAAATTACCTGTAATTAAATTTTGTAAATATTTTAAAGGTATTAAAAGAGAAAAATCAGATACAGAAATCAGAGTATTATTTTTAGAACATGCTGCAGAGCACTCAGGCTCTACATTTGTTTTTACTGATGGCTCCAAAACTGATGATGTAGTCGGATATGGAGTTTTAGTGATGATTTAGTTAGTCGCAGAGGAGCACTACCCATCATAGCATCGAACCTCACAGCGGAACTGTATGGAATTTTAACAGCATTGTAACATATTTGCAACCCTCCAGAATTCCACTAATATCACCATCTTTTGTGATTCCAAAAGTGCATTACAGGCACTTGAAATTTTTAATACTGATCATCCAATTACATTGAAAATTCCCACAGTGGGTATTTCTACATCAGCTTAGAGGGATTACTATATCTTTTTGCTGGGTCCCAGCGCATGTAAATATATATTTGAAATGAAAAAGCAGACCAACTAGCTAAATCAGCAGCAACCAATATGATACCAAGACAATTGCTGTACCATAGTAGAGACTTTTTTTCCTAGTATATCAAAGTTCATTGCAAGATTATGGGATCAGCAATGGAACGAAGCAGGACCAAATAAAATGAAAGAGTTTGCCACACGTACACACCTTGGAAATATGAATCTATGCCTAGGAAATGGGAAGTAGAAACGATATGCCGCCTCCGTATAGGACATACAAGATTGACACATGGGTATCTCATGAGTGGTGAATACCAACCTTACTGTGATGACTGTCTCGTCCCGATGACTATTAAGCATTTGCTAGTTGAATGGCCTAGTCATCGGGAACTGAGAGAGCAGCACTTTAAAGACAAAAGAGATAGAGATGGTAGTTTACAGTTTGACAAAGATATTTTGTGAAGAAGCGCAGCATGATTATGAGTGTGTTGTTGAATTTTTAAAAGAAGTTGGAGTTTTTAACGAAATTTAGGTATTTCGCTTTCATGTGTGTGTGTAGTTTTTAGCTTGGGTTTTTAGAATGAATGCATGGAAACGTGAATAAATTGTATTTATTGTCTGTTGTGTCTAGTATGAAAGCCTTTGCCTCTGTGCAATTTTTATTTAATCTTAATTCATTATTTATATCCTATAAGACCTGTTTGGTCCAAGCTCGTTGCTTTTGGCCTTGACCTTGCATTTTATCTAATCCTTTGGGCCGCCCACCCCATGGGAGCTGAAGGTCAGCTCAGTGGCCTGGTTAAACTATTTTATAATAATAATAATATTTAGCTTTGGTGGTGTTTAATGCGTAAGTAGCAGCTTTGCGCTAGCTATAGTACAATAACTGATGCTTTCGGAACTTTAAGAGTTTTTATGATGTGTGTGGATTTTCCCAAATTGGTTGTCCAAATGGCTTCATTCGGCGTCAATGATCCTGGTAGTCACGACGCCAGATAATTATTAATTATTCATTCATTATTCCTGACTTATTAACTTGCCAAGCAGTTTTTAATGATAAATATTTTAGCCTTTATGAACATAATCCGCGTTATTCAAAACCTTTTGGATACAGAGTTTTAAAAATTTTAGAAGATTACTGTATTCCAAAGGTCAAAGTCTGGCCATTTAAGTATTCTGTTGTGCCCCCTTGGAAGGTTCCTTCTGTGGAGCACTGCAGGTTCTTCACTGGTAGCCAAAGGAAGAAATCAGTGCTGAGATGCTGCGCATCTCCTTTTTAGAACATTTGGCGGATATGATGGTTCAGTCATAGTTTTTACAGATGGATCCAAGTCTGACGCAGGCGTTGGCTATGAAGTTGTATTTCCCAATTTAATAAGAGTGGAAGGCTACCAGATCAGGCATCCATTTTTACAGCAGAGTGTTATGCAATCCTAACTGGCCTTAAAGAGATTGCTTGTCATTCTGGAGAACAGTTTGTTTTATGTTGCGATTCACTGAGTGTCTTGCAAGCTATTGGTCATTTAATTCATTCCATCCTATTGTTATTGAAATTTTAGAGTGGCTTCAGTTGCTTAAGATTAGTGGTAGGAAAGTATCTTTCTGTTGGCCCTACCCCTGCACATGTCGGTGTGGCAGGAAACGAAAGTAGCAGACTCACTTGCCAAAACAGCTGTCAACCAGAGTAACATAGCTAGGTGTGCACTCCCTACAAATGATATGTATCCAGTCATTAAATCAGCATTCCTTGACTCCTGGAAATTTGCATGGGAGTTGGAAAACCAAAAAATGAAAGAAATAGCTACCACCATCTTTCCTTGGAAGTATTCAGCAATGAGTAGGCAAAGGGAACTAATACTCTGTCGGCTTAGAATAGGCCATACAAAAATGACACATGGCTTTCTGATGAGTGGGGATCATCAGCCTTATTGTGACGACTGCTTGGTACCATTGACAGTCAGACACCTGATAGTTGAGTGCCCCAGTCTTTCAGATGAGAGGGAGAGGTACTTTCCTTCACGTTACAGGGGAACTGAAGATGATTTTTCCCTTATCAAGATTTTAGGGGCAGATTTTACTGAAAGCGCCCTGTTTAATTTTATTAATGCCATCGGTATTTTAGATGAAATTTAATTTTTACCTGTTTGTATGTTTATAAGTTTTACGATTTTTAATTTTTTTTATTATCATGGGGATTTTCCTTTGTTAATTTCATTTTATTTAATTTAAATGAGTTTTTAACGTTTTTTTTTATTTTAACTTAATAATTTTGTCGTGTGTGTGTGTATTTATGTGCGTATGAATGCATTTGATCATTTGGATATGCATACATATACTTTGTATATTCCATTGTAGTGGTGTCAATAACCATTAGCAGTTGTGACGCCAGATAATCTTTAATAAATCAATCAATTAATCCCCAAGGAAGTGTTTTAAGTGTAACACTCTTTTCAGTGGCAATAAATAGTGTGGTTGAAAAAATCTTGCCTCCTGTTAAATGCTCACTTTTTGTTGATGACCTTGCAATATTCTGCACAGGATATAATTCATTGTCAGTATGTAAACATCTGCAAAGGTCTATTAAACGCAATTACTAAGTGGCTGATGAGAATGGTTTTAAATTATTCACTCTTCCAAAACAGTTGCAGTAAGATTTACCAGATGCCGGCGTGTGGAAGAAGTTACCACACTTAGTTTAAGAGGATCTATCATTCCTTATGAAAGTGAAGTAAAATTTCTGGGGATGATTATTGACCACAAATTAACATGGGCCAGCCACATAATGCCCTAAAGAGTTAATGTGAAACAATCTTTGAATATTTTAAAGGTTGTTTCTGGTTTTAGTTGGGGGGCTGATAAAAAATCCCTTTTGAGGCTATATGACTCGCTGTGTCGCTCCAAGCTAGACTATGGCTGTCAGATCTATTCCTCAGCTTGTAAAACCAAGCTAAAGGAATTGGATGTTGTACAGAACATGGGGTTGAGGAATATGCTCAGGGGCTTTTAGAACTTCTCCTGTTGAAAGCATATATGTCGACACAGATCATCCCCTAGATCTAAGAAGGCAAGAGCTAGGGTGCGATACGTGGCTAGAATGAAAAGTGCTCCCAAAAATCCCTCCTTTCAAGCACTTAGGAAACAGACTCGTGGAATTTCTCTGGTACAAGAGCTTCTAAACCATTCCAAATTCGACTGAATGAGGATGTTAGGGATAACCATCTCAAATCCCAGAAAGTCCTGGAAGTAAAACATCCTGTAAATCCTCCATGGCTTATTCCTGAAGCATTATTATGCAAGAAATCATTTAAGAAGAAGGATTGTACTGAAGAAGAGATTAAGGAAAATTCTTAGAGTACGACGTTACCCATGCCAATTATGTGAAGATTTATACAGATGGATCAAAGTCAGATAGTGGTGTTGGGTGTGCTGTTATCCTTGGTGATACAGCATATACAGCTAAATTACCTGACTTTGCATCAATATTCACTGCCGAATTAACAGCCGTAGTCTCTGCCCATAGATTTAGTTCTTCAAAGTAGTGACACTAATTTTGTCGTATACTCGGATTCTAAAAGCACTTTAGAAGCTATCAAAAGATTTAATAGCTTTCATCCATTAATCCAAAAACTTCAGGAGTCACTTTTTCGTATATATTGTCTGCGTAAGTCGGTCTCTTTCTGTTGGGTTCCTACTCACGTGGGGATTCACGGAAACGAGACTGCAGACAGGGAAGCAAAAGCTGCTAGCGCTTTGCCAAAAACAACCTTCAGGAAAGTGCCTCATACAGACCTAAAAGGTCCTATTAGGTCTTATGTATTAAGTAAATGGCAAATAAGATGGACTTCTCCTCTTCTTGCCAACAATAATAAGTATAGAAATATTAGGAAAAATATACTGCTGTGGAATTCGTCATTCCAACTTGACAGACGAACAGAGGTCATTTTAACGAGATTAAGGATTGGGCACACTTATTTAACCCATCAGTTTATTTTAGAAGGAAGCAGCCCACCAGTGTGTGCTTACTGCGATGAGAAACTAACAGTAGAGCATATTCTGATGGTTTGCCCCCAGATATTTTAACCAAAGGGAAATATATTTCCAGGGTAAATCCCTCTCAAATATCTTGGGAGATGAAGCAGATATTTCTGCTCTCATCTCCTTTTTAAAGTGTATAAAAATCTTTAATAACATTTAGATAATTATTTATATATCATATAGATTTTTAAAGACATTAAACTATTTGTAATATATATTACGCCATTCATTAAACTTCATATTTTTATTTTATTTATTAGTCACATCTTATTTTATGAATCCTTTCTTTCACTAATTCCTTAAATCATTTACCATAAATCAACTTATTTAACCTTCATTACGGCGCTGAATGGCCTTCTTGGCCCCAGTGACTGGGCTTTAGCCCTAAATATCATCCATCCATCCAAAAAGCTCAGAGCAATTAATGAATTTTAGATAAAATTTTTAAGAGTATCTTGTTAATTTTAATACATCTTTTTAGTGTGTATGTATGGAAACGTGAGTAAATTTATTTATTGCCTGTTTGTGTTCTAGTATGTTCTAGTATGAAAGCCTCTGCCTCTGTGCAGTTTTTTTATATGATTATAATAATTAATTGTTTATATACTGCATGACCTATTTGGTCCCAGTTCCTGGCCTTTGGCCTAGACCTGGCATTTTATCTAATCCTTCGGGCCAGTCTTATGAGGGCTGAAAGTCAGCTCAGTGGTCTGGTTAAACTATTTTTATGATAATAAAAAAATTATAGATGTAGGGTCGCCATCTTCTGTTCCTTGTAGGAAAAGGCAGTCAACGACAGTTATTCTTTTTTTCTTTCTCTCTAACATTAACAGCTCTACGTCCAGAAGGTTAAACAAGTATTTCCTATCGAGAGAAAACTCACATTCGTCAAAATCACTTCCAGACGTGTCATAAAAACACTCGAGTGCACGCACTCATATATCTGTTTATTAATGTTTGCATGTGTGTGAATATGTGTGCACTAATGTGTGTGTGTGTGTGTGTATATATATAATATATATATATGATATATATATATATATATATATATATATATATATATATATAATATATATATACTAGCTGACCAATGCGGAGCTGCCCGGGAATTCTCAAAATGACAACCAATAAATTCTCTCTCTCATTCCTGTTAAAACAGTGGTTTCAGTTACATTGCCCAGCATTTTTTACATTTTATATTTCACCACTTCTCACCCGCCATTCCTTCCGGAGCTGAATTTCGACTTGAAGGGCATTGCGAGTGTGTCTATTCATCCCAATGACCTTAAAAGCTATGGACTAGACTCTTATATCGGTCACTTTTTAAATTTTATTGTTTATTCCTTCTCTCCCCGCTCACCCCCCAACTTCCTAATGGGGCTGAACTTGGACCTAAAGGGCATTGGGAGTTTCACTATTCATGTCACTAACTTCCCACCCCTTCTCACCAACCCCCCTTGCTATCAGATCTGAACTTGGACTTGAAGGGCATTGGGAGTGTCATTATTCCTCTCGGCAACCTCAAAAACTGAGGATTAGATAGTAATATATGTATTTTTGGGGTATTTTTACATGTCACCCCTTCTCACCCCACTGTTGAGGCTGAACTTGGACTTAAGTGACATTAGGAGTATCACTATTTATTTCAGCAACCTAAAAAAAACTATGGATTAGACTAATATATGTCGTTTTTGTTTATTTTTACTAGTCACCACCTTTCCAATCCTTCTCACCCCACCCCTCCTTCCTATCAGGGCAGAACTTGCACTTGAAGGGCATCGGGAGTGTCACTATTTATCTCAGTGACCTCAAAAGCTATGGATTAGACATTAATATCTGTTGTTTTCGATTATTTTTACATGTCAACCCCCATCCCACCCCATTCTCACCCACTTCCCTCTTGGAGCTGAACTTGGACTTGAAGGGCATCGGGAGTGTCACAATTTCTTCTCATTGACCTCAAAACTATGATTAGACACTGGTACCTGTCTTATCGGTTATTTTTACTTGTCACCCCTTTCCCACTCCTTCTAACCCCCCCCCCCCCACCCCCCCCCCCCCCCCCCCCCCCCTCCCTATCGGGGCTGAACTTGAACTTGAATTCAGGACATCAGGAGTGTCACTATTCATCTCAGTGACCTTGAAAGCTATGGATTAGACACTAATATCTGTTGTTTTCTGTAATTATTACATTTCACCCCCTTCCCATACCCCCTTGGTGCCATTATGTCTTACCCCCACAGTGTTCTTTCACAGATGGTAAGTCATATGTATTCTAAGTTTGGTTGAAATTGCTCAATGCGTTTCAAAATGTAAGTGGAACATACACATAGATCTGTAGATATACATATATATATATATATATATATATATATATATATATAATATATATCTATATATATATATATATATGAGAAAAGTTTCTTTGTCTTCCTGTTCCTTTTTCTCGCTTCACGGCTGTAGCCGGATACACCTCTTTTCTTCCTAAAAATGAAAATCGGCTTTATTGGTTTTCCCGTCAAAGGAGAAAAATTATAAAAGCTGCAACCCAGCGTTGGATAAAGTCGTTCATGGAAAAGTTTTAATCCTGCCCTAAAACAAAAATACACGCACAGTCAAACATACATGCACACACTCAAGTAAACATACACATTCAAACAAACATACGCGCGCGCGCGCGCTTTAGTTACAGATGGAGATTAAGGTAGAGAAAGAGAAATATGTAGTCGTATATATTTTTAATAAGAGGGAAAAAAATATAATATGTTTCCCTTAGGTATAATAAATAGAAAAATCTAAACTTGAGATATACTGTATTTTGTTTCTCAAAACATATTCCCCTTTTACGGGACACCGAGCTGCTTGCTTGACGAGGCAAAACGATTCATTTTTTTTTCAGTCGAGTAACGATGGCCGAGTAATAAAATCTTTTAACCTAAAGAGGGGAAACGATAAAATCTGTCCCTGAGGTGAAAGGGGAAATGTAACATATTTCTTTGGGTAAGAGGTAAATTATACATCTTGTTTCCTCAGTCTTTCCGAAGTTATTATTTTCCCGTCGAATGATAAGTGAATAGTAATTATCAGTTTCCTTGGCAGTGGTAATTATTGAATCATCTGCCTTTATAATGTAGTCTTCCAGTGCAATACAAATTTATGAAAAAAAGAATCAGTTATCAGTATTGAGGGAATATGAAGAACCGAGTTTGTCATAACTTATTGCATTCTCCGCTAACACAATTTTACATGGATACGTTTTCTTTGGCCATTTGAGATATCCTGGCGTAGTGTTACACAAAAACACCCATAGTGGGAATGGTCAGAACCTGGTTAATCATCTGTTTAATGTTTGGTTAAAAATTCGGGACCAAAAACCCCCGATTTATAGTATCAGTATTTGAATTTATTAACTGTTTCTTTTTTATAAATAGCTCATGCCTACCATGGTTCCTTGTTATGTTCAACATTAATACAAAGAATTTCTTTGTAATAAATTTCGCTATAAGGTAGACGTAAACGAACACTTAATGACTCTATTCTACTCGCAATGATATTGGATGGTGAAATCTTGCTTGTCCAATTCATTCAAAGGTTGAACAACTTACTAACCAGCCAGGTTATGCCCTGGTTATAATTTTCAAATCTTTAAGTTTAATATAAACATCAGGGTGAACTGCTAGTCTGTCTCATCCATTTCCCACTGAAAGATGATTTTTACCTAAGCCGTAACCTTTGAAAGAGACTTATCCTGTCTGTAGAGCTGGTAACCTCGGGAACTACTCCACTCAATCTTTTTCCATCTGCTAATTCTTAATTTGAACATTATTAGCCCTTTGTTTTCTAGCCTAGCCTTTAGTACATTCATGTCAAGCGAAGCCCTTTTTTCCTTACGCGTGATGCCAATCTGTTAATAAACCACGAGATATCCATACATCTCAATTATTGGAAACAACATTTGTCACACTACTCTTCGATCATCGATTAAGTGCTCACTTCTTGACAGCCAGCAAGGTGGGAGGATTGGCTCGTGCTCTTATGTAGTTCCTTAACTAATTGATTTGAAATAAGCTTTGGTGCTTTGTCTTTCTGCCCAAACCTTAACGACATTTTACGTTTTGAAATGAGATTTATTGTGTATAACTTTCACTCTAGTGTTTCTTTTAGAAATTTGTATTGTTGAAAAGCCGTATTACACTTAGCATTTGCTTCATAAATATGTGCATTATTTTGCATGTTCCATAGACTACCGGTTCATTTCCACCACACGCATATGTAGATTTGTGAGGCCTTCATTGATCTCTCAGGGGAAGTCAGAAGTCTTTTAGCCACTCCTTTAAAAACTGCATCCCTCGCTTAGAGGGTATTTTTTATTTATTTATTTTTTTGCTTACTCGGGGAGTAAGCCTACAAACTACTTTGTTGTTGTTGTTCTTGTTCATGCTGGGGGTTTAGGAAAGGTCTATGGAAGAGCCTAAAAAGTTCTGGAAAAGGTGTTTCTCATTGAGTTAAAGATAAAAGAATTTTATGATAGGATATTTATGATTTGTTTATTAGAAAAATAAATAATGTGCATGTTATAAAGTATATGAAAAATTATTTCTTAAGAAATATAGTGAATTGATTATAATTTTCGTTGGTGAAATTATGCTCTATTTGACCATAGAGTTTAGCACGTTTCAATTTACGTTAAAAGTTAATAATATAATGTTTACACAACTTATGAGTGAAGGGAAAGTCTTGCATGCGTCATGAGTAAGCTGGAGGTCGGGTCACTTCTTGATTATATTAAAACGCCTGCATTTCATATACACTAACTAGATAATGTTCCACTGGGTTTTACTGTTCCCTGTCTATTCCTCCTCTTCATTATTGACCTGCAAACTACATTCATTCTCACATGTTCTCACATCCGTTTCGTGTTTCAGCTGGGATCTTGAGAGTGGTAATGGAAGGGCAACTTGTAATTTTACTCTCAGAATTTTTGTTGCCTACTCAAATGAGGTAAATTTGCTCAGGAGAGAGTAGCATATTTCACTGCTTAATCCATTTCTATTTTAAAGTGGCGTTTTTTTACCTCTCCTTTTTTCCTGCCCATTTTTTTATTTTACTTCGTCTGTGACATTGATGCAGCATTGAAAACCTGAAACAATTTGTAAACAATAAAAAAGAAATTACATATACTAAGATTAACTCTCTCTCTCTCTCTCTCTCTCTCTCTCTCTCTCTCTCTCTCTCTCTCTCTCTCTCTCTCTCTCTCTCTTCCCGAAGGAGAGAAGAGTCCAGATTCCAGCGATTCCATTCGGACCTCCCAAAAGAGTTCCTCTTTTCTTGTTTGGGAAATCAGACAAGCGAGAACTTGATTCTACGTGAGCGTCTTCCCAAGAGAAGACGTCTTTCGTTACCTCATGGAAGTCCTCTGAACGGGTCACCGTTTTCGGTACAGAATTTTCACGTTAGTCTGTATTTAAAGGTTAGCTTTCCATTGCACGGGATTGCGGGATTTTTTTTTTTTCTAAAGCTGGGATGTATAGATCGATTGGTGGCCAATTATAGTAACGACTGTAGGTGCCATTCATTGGGCAGAAACTGGCTCCCCTCCAGGAGGGGGGGGGGTGGGGGGGGACGGATCGGGGGGGGGGGGGAAGTGCCGTTAGTGCACCTCACATGGTGCACTGTAGGCATTTCTTAAGGGTCTTTGCAGCGTCCCTTCGGCCCCTAACTGTAACCTCTCTCATTTCTTGTACTGTACCTCCTCGTTCAATAATTCTTTTCTTTCCTTCCACCTGAAACTTCCCCATCCTCTCTAAAATAGTTAGTTTATTTGTCAATTGCGAGGTTTTCCTCCTGTTACAACTTTCTGGCCTTCTCACTGTCAATTCCCCTTTCAGCGCTGAATGACCTCATAGGTCCCAGGGCTTGGCTTTTGACCTAAATTGTATAGTTTATTCTTCTCTATGACGCTTGAATTATTTCGTACATTTGCATTCTCTTTCGACTTGAGACCAGTCTTAAAATGGTCACAAAATTAACCTTACAACCTAAACAAATCGGTAAAATTTAAGGCTGGCACTTATATTCAGAAAAAATTTGCATCCCACTTTTATTGATTGCAAAGAAATAGCTTTTCATTTATCGAAATACAGTTATTTCCAGTTTTTTTTCTCGAAGGACGCTTTTCGGAATACTATTATCACTCAAAAAATATGAATATTATTATATCTAAATAAGTAAATTCATAGGTATTTTTTATCAACTTGAGAGGGACCAGAAATTGGCTGTTGTTTCTCGATTAGTTTCTCTTTGTCAGTGTCTGATTGGAGGTGTGTTCATTGGGTCAGCTTTCTGGATTTCCACAAGCTTTTATGAATGATTTTCGTCAAAGTTCTCTCCGGAGTATCAGTCGCATAGTTAATGGCGGAAGGACCTAATTAGATTAAATGATTAACATATTTGGAATCGGGCGTGGATGTTACGTATACAATGTTTTTGGTGTAGAATGGGAAAATGGCGTAGGATGTGAAAGGGGCATTGGCAGAAACATTCAGGGAAGAAGAAAGGAAACTGGAAGCTCGGCGATTAGTCAGAAAAGGAGTCGTGATGGGGAGGGGGGATCGTCAGTAAAAGAATAAAGAAGTGTGTGGGGGGGGGGGGGGGGGGGGGGTGGTTAGGCAGAAAAGGTTTTGGGTGGGGCGGGGAGCTCATAATATCTGCTTGGATCCCATGGTACATAAATGAGATTCCAATGTAACCTTTACATCAATATTTTTCTAAAACCTAAAAGTCCTTTCAAATGTAATGTATTTTCCTCCTTTCCAATTTCACTTCATGATCCTTTGATGTTCGAACTCCCTGGTACTTTATTTGGCTCTACATAAAATGTAACGTGCAAACAATTTTCTTTCTGTTTTTATTTGATTGTATTCTATATGCGACTGTTAATATAGTACCGGAATTGATTAAAATGCGTGTTGCATTCCTTTGTAAATATACCGATCTCTATTCTCACTTTGTTCTCTGATTATGTATGTATGTATGTATGTATGTATATATATATATATATATATATATATATATATATATATATATATATTGTTCTCGATTTTAAGCCCAGAACCAAGTTCATATTCTCGAGTTGCCCCTCTGAACTGAGGGCCTCCATTCTCTAAACCATCTCCTCTATTCCTGTAGGCTGCCTGGAATTAATCTCCACAGGTATCCTGAAAGGGGGTGGAGTCTCTCGATGCCAGAGATTTTAAAAGTAGGAGGCAACTGCAGCTTGCTCTAAGAAGTTCCAGATAGGTCTCGAAGTCAGACGCCTCTCACCTGCAAAACAACTCTTCCCCCCTTTTTGCTCCCCTGCTTCCTCTGGGGATCCCACACGTGTTCCTTTATCTCCATAGTGCACAGATTTCCAGGTACTGTAGAGAGTAATTTCAGGTGCAACCAGAAATCGTTTTACTTTAGTCTGTATTTTGTTTCAGTCTTTCCTAGGCAACTTTCCCCTCTCCTAGGTCAAGCTTTCCACTCCCCAAATTTGTTTCAATGCTGTAATTAATTCCCCTTGTGAATCTAAGCTAGTAGTGATATTTAAACATCCCCTAGTTAATCAAGCAACATAGCATTCCTTTTTGTGTAAGCTCCCAGTCATTATATGACCCCAGTGAGGAGCTTTGATATGAAATACTAAGAGAAAGTAATGTGTAACGTTTCCCAGCTGTCCATCGCCTTAGTACTGGTGCTAGAATGCAATCTCCTTGCTGACAAATATCGGGCCTGGTTGTGAGAGGAAATTTGGGAACTCTTGGGTACGACGCTCCTATTTAAATAACCCGCTCTGTGCAAATCATATCTGTGTCTGGGCCATTTCCTAGCACGTGTTCCAGTGGACCTGCAATCAACCACCTTCATTTATTTTGGGACCTACTCGAGTCCCCTACACCCCTAAGGTGTGAATTGCTGCTCACATAATTTAATTGTAAATATAGTTAGTTCAAACAAAGTTCCAGAGTTTTACATAAATTCCTCCCTTCAGTAATATCGGCCTTCAGCTGTAGATTCTTTTTTAAATAATAATCTCGTCCCGCCATATCATCACTTCCCCACATTTTCACTGAGGGAACGAGACATTTATTAGATATATATATATATATATATATATATATAATATATATATATATATATATATATATATATATATATATATTGAAGTAATCAAAGTCCACAATTATGTAAAATGTGTATTTAAAAATACATACAAGACGGGAGCTTTCGTCTACTTGATCAGTAGACCTCATCAGCCGTACTGATTTTTCTTTTCAAATAATAATATACAAAAAAGTGTGACGAAGGACAAGGAGGACTCTGGAAACGTCTCCAAGGGAGATAACAACCAAAACAAAACAAATATCTTAATCATGTTATTCCCTCGTTCAAATGCTGGCCAAAAGACGAGCCGATCGACGTGTTGAACTACCTCCTCTGTGTGTTCGGCTGTTCCCTCGTCCAAAACTTTCTGCATCGACACCTGCAATGGGGGTTCTTCCTTCCAATGCCTGGGCAGGAGAAAGAGAGACAACCTGGGCAGTAGGAGTGGTGCAAACAACGTCTGTACTAATATTTACAGTTTTAAGAACCATAATTGTGGACTTTGATTACTTCAAGTTATTCCAGTCCACGTTATGGTGATTTTTTGAGATATATATATATATATATATATATATATATATATATATATATATATATATATATATATTATTATTCAAAATTCCACATCGTCTCTTCCCAGCTAATACACTTACATTGAAGATTTAGGCCTTGACTAGAGGACGAGGGGTTTGAACAAGAAAAAAAAAAGGTTGAAGAGGGAGGAATTTTTACATAAAAGCTGGACTCTAGTTTTAAAAGCATTGTATTTACATAAATTTACAGAGGTCCAGGAAACACAAGGGTAGGAGAACTTCTCTCAGTCTACCAGGACACGTGGGTGGAAGCAGCCCGGCCACGTGTTTAGGAAAATTGCGCAACGGAGCAAAATTGCAAGCTTGAAGGACTTCCAAGTTCTACCACAGCCAGGCACAGCGTTTGTCTGCAATTAGAGGGGCATAGGTATGAGGCAGGGCACACGCGGGGCGAAACTCTACTCACTGTCTCTCTTAATCAAAAGGCCCACTCAGGGGGAAATGAAATGACTGGGGGAAATTTACACAGCAGAAACTATTTCATGGCTTTAATTCACTAGGGGAATGTTACTGGTATCACAGGGGAGTAATTACAGAATTGAGCCCAGATGGCGAAGGGGAATGAAACACTGCACAAGTTGCCTTGGAAAATGAAATGAAATACAGACAAAGATAAAACAATTCCCTGGTTGAAATGGAAATTCCCTTACAGTACCTTTTTTGTGATGAAGCTGGTTGCCTCCTTCTCTAAGTCGCGACACTATGGACTGTTAAAAGTATACTTGGGCTTCCCAAAGCATGGAAAGCAGGCCAAGGAGGGGGAGGGGGGGGGGGGAGGGGGGGGGGGGGGGTGCTGCGTCTGGTCAGGGGCAAGAGAGCTGGCCTCTCCGAGGTCTGGTGTTCTTCTGAGGCCTTTCTCCTGGATTCCAGGCCTTTTCAAGCTTTCTCCTGGATAGCTCCGCCCAATATGCCTGCAGGGGATATTCCAACAACCAATGGGAGAAGAGGATAGCTTTTCAAAAGAAAAAGGAGAATGGATTCCTCCAAAGTCGAAGGGGCAACTCGTATAAATACATTAAACTTGGGTTAAAGATTATTTCTTTCCTTGTTTCTAGCTAAAATCTTGAACACCTCCCCATTCTAGAGGACATTTCAACCCTGGATGGGTTGGAATGGACAAGACAAGCTAGAAACAAGGACCAATTGCAATATAGATGACTGAGCCTTCCATTCTCCCTTGAGTGGACTTATAATATAAGCAATATTCAAAATCTTCCAATTATAATATTGATGAAGTCTTACTCGACAGGCAGAGAATTAAGTAAAATGAAGTGTGACTTGACTAAAGATTAACTTTCTATATTCAAGCAAGCATACACTTAAAATATAACGCCACACTGAGAATAACAATGAATAACAATAATTGGTTATGTATTTAATTAGACCTACAGGTAAATTACATCCTACATAATACTACTAACTCAGTTGTTCAGGGTAACACATCTTATCTGACTACCCTGATGGTCGATATGAAAACGTTTCAGGTGTGTTAATGGCCCTACGGTTTCGTGAAGTTACTTTGTCTTGTAACAAGACGACATCTGATCCTATTAATTATATCGGCACTAACATTAGTGCACTAACAAGGGGAAAATTAATGAAGTAATTCTTCGTAGGGATTAAATAAGATAACACACACAGACAAGAAAATGAAATGTAAATTTGATCAAAACAACGTCAATCTCACAAAATATAAAGACTAGGGAATAACAGTAAATCAGAACAGCTAACCAACTAATGTATAAACGAGCCGGCTTCGAAATTAACTCTAAGCTATAGCAACGTTTGCTGGCTAAAATTTTCCCAAGTTAAATGGAATTCGAAGTGCCTAGAATAGGGCACAGTGCCAATTGTGGCAATTTTACGACAGTAGTTTGTAAAGAAGTACTAATTTATACAAGGCCAGGGTAGCTGGCAGTTTGCCTCTGCCTAAGCAGGGCATACACTATAATAATAATAATAATAATATCCTTTATTTCGGTTCAAGACCATATACAATGAACATACAAAATACACAGTAACATACACAATCTAGATATATGAGTCAACATGATAGGAAAAATTAGTAATCGGCACTTATCCACAAAATAGCTGGAGGTAGCATAAAAGATAGTAATCATAATACTGGTAATAGTAATAATATTTGGTGAGAAAAAAAATGCATTGAGAGTTATAACAGTTAGTGCACAAATTATATAGCTTAAATTTCACTAGAGACCTTAGGTGGTTACAGTAGTCTGGTCAGAGGGCTAAGTACATAAATTGAATGTATATATATATATATAGATATATATATATATATATATATATAGTATATATATATATGATATATATATATATATGTATATATATATATATATATATATATACATATATATATATATATATATATATATATATATATATATATATATATATATATTTAATACTTCTAGGGCACAATTTTTCACGGATACAACATTCATTGAATAGAATGGCTTTCTCACTGTTAACCAGGTTTTTGAAATTGCTTCATATTTCTAATTATTTTCTTTACTTCATTGTTCAGGTTACTAATGGACACATAATGGGGTTCTTCCATTTACTCCAGTATTTTTTACACGCGACAGCTGTTTCATCAACCTATACGTATTGACGTTTTCAAGCGTACTGATACAAATATTGAGCCTACATGCGTTTTGTGACGTCATGAGGACGGAAAGGTAGTACAATTGCCAGATACCTAGTTTTAAGTATTTACAAAAGGCTATAGTGAAACATAAAATAAGACAAATAAATAAAATATGTTAACAAACAGAAAATTATATAAAAAGTTGAAAGTAAGTTATTATATACACATTATTACATAAATATATTAATTACATATATGTTAATTCACTGAAAGTCAGTGTGCGCTCCTGTCCGCGTGTGGGGGTTTTGTTCCACGCGGTTGAAGGACTGCCTCCTACACGAGGGCAAGGAACGGTCTGCCTCACGTTGGATGTTAAGGCTGGGACGTTGCATTGCGATGCTGAAGCTTCTGATATCAATAAACGATTGTAGTTGCCTTCCTTGTGTATTATTTTGGTGTTTGTGAGAAGTTCTTGTAATGATGGTTTTTTATTGTGGGTATCCACAAAGTGCTGATGAATGGCTCCTTGGTTTCTGTGGGCCTGCATGCGACGTTTGAGTGTGGTGGTTTGTGTGTCCGATATAGCATTTTTGGGGGGACTGACATTGCTTGTCAGCACAGACAAACTTGTATACTATATCAGATTTAACCTCTTTCCGGTTTGCCCATAACATGGTTAGGGTGGGATGATTGTATTCATGTAATATTCTCAGTCCTAGCAAGCGGGTTTGGCTTACACTTGCGCCACTCAACCATGTTGTGCCATCCCCAGTGGGTAGGGTAGGGACGCGGACATTTGGGAGTCGGCTCTCACTTGTGCCATTGGTGGAAGAATAAACTATATGAAAGGCTGATGATATTTTTTTAATATTTTCAGGTTTAATTTTTCTAATTTTTTTTAATATAAAGCTATTATGACTAGTAACCACAAGGATTCTAGTACCCCTGGTCCCTTTGATGATGATTTGGCACAGATGATGACCCGTGACATGAACTGACTGGGGTGGATATGGAATGCTCCAGTGGTGGTACTACCTCTCAGGGCAGTCATCACAAATTGAAAAGAAACCATTGTGGGAACACAGTGGATAGTTTGAGGGTGTTTGCATGTAAGCACATTCCCTTGGAATGTGACTATGAGACGCTCTCTGTTTTGTTTGGTAGTTATGGCAAAACCAAAAATAGAAGAATTGAGGATGAACTACGATGAAAGTGAAAAAAGAAAAAATGGGAGGCGTGGCTGACTTTTGAAAAACATGAAGATGCACTCAAAGCCAGCAGCAGTATCAATAACATAACGATTTGTAAAAAGATTGTCAAGGGAGCACTGACCGACAGGGCCCCTATAAATATGGATATTTACAGACCATCACAATGGGTACAAGTGGCTCAGCCAAACTTGAATGACGATGACACTTTTGAAAGAACACAAAACCTCCAATGTGGTTGGTAGTAACTGCTAGGGAGGAAAATTATAATTACTACAAATTTAGCAGATCATCCAAAAAAAGTTTGGCTGTATTGACATGGGGAACATCTCAAGCTTTGGCAAAGGCAGTGTCCTAATACATGCTGACAATGAAGAAATTCGAGAACCACACATGAATTTTAGTTATGGAAAAGGAGTGGTATTTGATAGAGACCTTTGTGAACTGACAGAAAGAGAAATATAGAAAATCAGTCCAACTTCTGTATGGAAGGTAAAAAAGGTTCCAAAGGCAAATATGGTAATTTTAACGTTTGAGGACTCTGATGTACCATCTTACATCAATTTTGGAAACGAAAGGTCAAAGTCAAACCATTTTTATCCAAAACCTCTGCAGTGCTACAACTGTTTTCAATATGGCCATCCATCCAGATTCTGTAAAACGATAAAGTTTGTAAAATAATTGCTCGGCTCCTGAACATGGTCCTTGTTCGAAACATCCAAAAATGTACTGTGAAGAGAATCATACCCCATTCAATAAAAAGTGCAGCCAATATAAAACATGAAGAGGCAGCTATATGTAAAGCTAATGCTGAACATATAAGTAATAGTTACGCCAGGAAGTTAATTGGTCAGACAAAGACCTATGCTATGGCTCTAAATTCTGTAGCCCCCATGAAAACTAAAGCAGCTCTACCCTGCAGTAAAACCTAGAACTATTGAAACAGTCATCTGATCTAGGTGACAGGCCGGCTAGGGTTGAAGCACCCCTATCCAAGAAGATGTGCCTGCTGTATAGACTCCTCTCCAGATGATGAAATCCTCCCTGTTTCTATTCCATCTCTTAAGCAAGAAACCCATGATGTAATGGAACAAGAACAAACTAGAAGGCCAAAGAGAGAGAGAAAACCCTCCTCATCCTCTCCTCCAACCTGCTGAAAGGGTGGTGGGAGATATCCAAACCCCATAAAAAAATATAACAAAAATGAAGATGCTCCTGCCCTTGAAACAACCAAGGAATCAAGTTCCTGGATAAAAAAGAAATAGTAGTGGAAGTCCACTCCCCTCCATATCAACCCTCCATATCAAAAAACTAATAAAAAACATAATCATAAGCCACATATCTCAAGACAATCTAAAGAAACTCTATAAGTCCCATAAGGAAAATAAACAAAAAAAAAACTAGTATAGATCAATATAGAATTTCCCTTGGTAGATCTAGCACTAAAATTCAATCTGGACATTTTACAATGGAACTGTAAAGGACTAAGGACTCGTTCAGAAATATTAAAGGTATTACTGAGTGAGCATAACCTAGGGGTGTATGTCTTCAAGAAACTAAATTGGGGATTCCGTATACAATCCAGGTGTAAACTATGAAATCTACAAATGAACCCCACTGATGGGGATCCACGCCCATGGAGGTGTTGCAATAATTATTAACTAAAGCATTGCAACATTTTATGGTTCCCCTTGAACACCCGCTTCAAGCAATAGCTATCCGGGCTACTTTGACCGTGAAATCACAATCTGCTCTCTTTACCTTCCCCCAAGATGTAGGTTCACTCTTGGGGACATTCAAGGATTAATCAATCAACTACTCCTCCTTTTTCACTACTTGGTGATTTTCATTTCTCACAATCCACTTTGGGGTGGAGATTTTTTAGACACGGGGTAGGATCATTGATGACATTGTTAATAATAATGATCTTGCACTTTTTAATGATGGTACTATGACATACCATAATCTCCTACACAGGTGGTTCATCTGCTATAGACTTAAGTATTTGCTCGTCTTCTCTCTATCTTGATTTTAATTGGTCTGTAGATGAGTTTCTACATGACAGTGATCACTTTACCCATTCCTCTTAGTTGTGAGAAATGCCCCCTCGATTTGTCCTATCAAATGGAAGGAAAAGGAAGCAGATTGGGTAAAATTTCAAGAAGGCTTTAACCTATCCAAGGAATTTTGAATCCTTCAAATGCCATATAAAGGCTTATGAGTACTTTGCCTCCGAAATATTGAATAGTGCTGAAAATTCAATACCTAAAACCAAAGGGAAACCACACGACCTGCTGTCCCTTGGTGGGATAAACCTGTGGTAATTTGAGGAAAATTACCAGGAAATGTTACAGGCGTTATAAATCCAGTCAGTCTGCAACAGCAAAATCTATTTACCAACGAGCTATGGCAAAACAGCGAAAATATTTTTAAAAAGTAAAAGAGAATCCTGGCTTTTTTATATAAATGGCATAAATTTCAAGACCCCAACCAGATTGATCTGGAAAAAGATTAGAAAGCTAAGTGGCAAGTATGTTTCAACACCAAAACCCTGTTTGAAAATCAATGGAGACCTTGTCACCTAGCCTAATGAAGTTGCTGAAAAACTGGGTGAGCATTTCTCCGAAGTATCGAGTTCAGGAACTATTAAACTCGGTTCCAGAATATTGAAGAATTCAGCATTTCCTTAATTTAAATTCTGGAAATGGTGAATCTTATAATTCCAAGTTAACTTTGAGGGAATTAAGGGATGCTCTGTCATCATCTGTATCAGCATCCCCTGGGAATGATAACATTCTTTATAGCATGCTGAAAAATCTCCCAGAATCGGCTAAATCTTATCCTTAAAATCTTTAACAAAATATGGAAACTGGTATTCTCCCCCCTTCTTGGAAGATTGCAGTCATTGTTCCCATAAAGAAACCATTGAAAGATCCTCATCTTCTACAAAGCTATCGGCTAATATCTCTTACAAGTTGTGTATGCAAATTGTTTGAGAAAATGGTGAATTGTAGATTGATGTGGCATCTAGAAAAAAATGGTTTGTTATCATCTGTCCATTTGGATTCAGGAGAAATCGTTCCACTGTGGACCCACTAATAGATTATCAACCCAAATTCAGCAAGGTTTCTCAAAATGCTGTCAGACTATAGGAGTCTTCTTCACCTTGAAAAGCTTATGACACTACTTGGCGTTTGGTATAAATTTAAGCAGCTTCATGACATGGGAATAAGAGGTAATATGTTAAATTTCATCAGGTCATTTCTAAGTGATAGACTCATTAAAGTAAGAATTGGAAACACCTTGTCTAATGCTTTTGAGCTAGAGGAGGGTGTCCCACAAGGCAGTGTGTTGTATCACTTATTTGCTGTGGCTATAAATAGCATTGTTGAATGTGTGTCTCTCCAGTAAAGACATCTTTGTTTGTGGATGACCTTGCTATTTATGTCACTAGTTATGATGATATTGCAGTTTGTAATTTTCACTGCAAAAGTCAGTTAATGCAATCAGCAATTGGGCTGATGACAATGGCTTTCGATTCTCCCCTAATAAAAACTGTGGCAGTTCATTTTACTAGGTGTACCCGAAAGGATACCATCCCAAATATTAGGCTGAAAGACACACTAATACCATATGAGGAGGTGAAGTTTTTAGGAATGATTTTTGATAAGAAACTAACATGGGGTAGTCATATTGACTCTTTGAAAATTAAGGTGAAGAAGTCCCTTAACATTTTTAAAGTAGTTTCAGGTTTTAATTGGGGTGCTGATAAGAGGTCACTTTTACGGTTATATGAACTCTTTATGTAAATCAAAGCTTGAGTATGGTTGCCAAGTCTACTCTTCAGCAAGTGCAAGCAAGCTTAAGGAGCTGGATGTAGTTCATCATGCTGGTCTGAGAATAATGTTCTGGAGCATTCAAAACATCTCCCGTTGAAAGCTTATATACCGACACAGAAGAGCTCCCTCTAGACTTACGTCGAGAGGAACTGGGACTGCGGTATATGTTCAAACTATCCTTAACCCAAAACAATTCACAGCAGTTTGCAAATGCTACTGCATCCAAGCCTTTTCATGTAAGAATTAATGCTGCAGCTGACAGTGTGCCTATTAAAGACCAAAAAATTAAGGCAATACATTGCTCTAAGCTGCCTCCTTGGTTGACCCCAGAACCATCGGTCTGTAAAAAAAACTGTGGTTAAAAAATCTGTTAATGTCCAAGAAGTGAAGGCTTGTTTTCTTGATCATGACCGAAAGCATTCGGGTTCTGTTAAACTTTTTACTGATGGATCAAAGACATCAAGTGGTGTTGGTTGTGCTGTTGTTCATAGTAATAACTCGTATGTGGGCAGACTTTCAAATAATGCATCCATTTTTACAACTGAATTAACTGCAATAGCCAAATCTCTTGAGATTGCTTCTACTCTACAGGGTAATAATTTCACCATTTACTCAGATCTTATAGTGCACTCATGGCCATTTCAGCAGTATAACCCTAAACATCCAATTGTTCAAACGTATTCAAGAATGGTTATATAGGCTTGCTTCCAAATTCAAATCTGTCCAGTTTTGCTGGGTTCCTTCCCAAGTTGGGTATTGCTGGGTAACGAACTTGCTGACCATGAAGCAAGAGATCATTAATAAAGAAGACATTCTCTCCACCCCATATTCCTTCCACTGACATGAATGGACTATTCGTTCATATGTTAAAAATAAATGGCAAGCACGTTGGTCATCTCCCCATCTGACCAACAATAAAAGTACAAGAAGATCCGACAAAGTATTGAACATTGGCCCTCTGGTTTCCAACAAAATCGTAGGGTAGAAACTGTATTATGTCGTCTAAGAATTGGCCATACTCGATTGACCCACCGATTCCTGTTGGAGGGGGTACCTGCACCAGTCTGTATGCAGTGTGACTCTCCTCTTACTGTGGAACACATTATATGCCAATGCCATAAGTATTCTGCGGCACGACAGAGACAGGTTAGTGGGCAGGGATATAGTAGAACTGCATGGTCCGGATGTAGCTGTTAATAGAATTGTTGGATTCCTTAGAGACATTAACCTTTTTAATGAAATTTTGATATTGACCACCCGGTGCTTTGCAAAGTGTAGTGTATACACTAAAGTTGTTTATATAAGCATACTTATAAGAATATGAGTGTGTATGGTATATGTATGTATAAGTTTTTCACTCTTGTTTGCACTCACGAAATGCGAAGTTATAATTTTTATGACGAATATTTGTTTTTATCATAATTTTAAAAATCGCCTGTATTTATTTAGTTATAAAATCATCAACATAAATATTCATGTCAAACAGTTTCATCATAGCGCTGAATAATCCCTATGGATTCCAGTGCTTGGCTTCAAGCCTAAATTTCATATTCCATTCCATTCATATTCCATTCTGATATCATACAAAGTTAGGAGGAGACTTAAAATCTTGTTCTAGCAGGACATCATAAACCTCCTGGTATGTAGTTTGCTACTGCCATGGTACATATCTTCGAACGGTGAGGTCGTGTGACTCTCAACCGAACAGTAGGTAGGAACATTTAGACATGGTTGAGGCTCTCTATTGTCATGGAACTGATGCCTATCAACCTGAGCTCGTAAGGAATTTTATTCTCTCGGATGATGGAGACTTGGCATACCAGTGTCGTCGAAAGCTCGGACCTGGTGGGCAGGATAGCGACTGCTTGGAGGTGCGACAAATAAGGGGCCCTGAGCAGGGGGGCCTAGGGGGTGGATGGATTTGTCAGGAGCTTTTTTGGGCATCCTGCCCAGGCAGCAGTGTGCCATGCACTCTGCATGTTTCACAGAAACATTGCTAAAATCAGGCCTGGGCCTGTTGTTTCTGTTCCAATGGCCATTGTTTTTGTTATTATGGTTGGGTAGTCCAGTTGGAGGAGTGGCAGAAGCGTGCTGAGGAGGATCTACCTTTGAGAGGCACTGCTCGGTGGTGTGACCTGGTTTGTTGCAATGCCCACACACAGGTTTCCGAGAAAGGTTATTGGGGCGCTGGGTAGGCCGAGAGGTGGCAGCAGAGTGAGAAGCAGGACGTATTTCTTCTTTATAGAACTCTACAATGGGATGTTGGGTGTCATAGGCATCTGCCCATTTACAGCATTCCAAAAGAGTCTTAGGGGCCTTGTCCACCAAGTGGGGTGGCAAGATCAGGGGGGCCGTAGGCAAGAAAGTCCTCTAACTGGAAGAGTTCTAAGACCTCCTCAACAGATGTTGCGTTGGAGGCTTTTGTCCACCTACGGAGTGCCAGTGCCTTCTTGGCTGCCCACTCTGTCCGCGTCTGGTTATCCTCCTTGGGCATACTCCTCCATTTTTGCCTCCACCGTTCTGGGGTCAATTCGTAAGCCATAAGGATTGCCTCTTGCATGAGGGCGAGATCGTGTCCGCCCTTTGCCAGCAAGATGCTTGCCAAGGAGGAGGGCCACTTCCTGAGGGGTTGGATTGAAGTTCCGAACACGTGCTCGACATGATCGAGCCAGGTGTCGGGTTCATTATCGTCCAAGCCCTATGAGCCGCCCATGCTGTGGAGGTGAGAGGGCACAGGAGGCGTGGGACTCGGGGGTGCCAGGGTGGCACTCTGGACTGCCATAGACAGTTCATGTGCCCTTTCTTTCTCCCTTTCAGCAGCTTGGAATTCTCTTTCAGCTGCTTCTCTTCTTTCTTGTGCTTCTCTCTCAGCCACTTCTCTTCTGTCTTGCGCTTCTCTTTCAGCCGCTTCTCTTCTGTCTTGCGCTTCTCTTTCAGCTGCTTCTCTTCTTTCTTGTGCTTCCCCTCCCTTCTCCGTCCGGTTGCTCTCTCTATCATTCACCCAATTGATTAGCTTTGTGTCTCAGACAGGGCTCGTCTGGTTGGCTTCTGTGAAGGCCTTCGCCTCCTCCAGTGCTGCATACTGGCCATCTTCGCAGCCGTAAAACGCTAGTCTGAGAATAATAGGGTGGAAAGTGTGGAATAATGGATATTTTATTATGCAATTGCTGTACGATTCATTTCCATGTATTTAATAAAATCATCTATTGTGAATGCATCCGCATGTGTCGCCCTGTATCATGAACCCCGCATATGCGCATAGCTATTCTTCTTGCTTCTCTTGCCGCGAGCTGCACGCCCTGCAGAGCCTCTGTACATATTTACCTTTTGCTGCTTGGAATAAACAAATCTACGACTCAGGATATCATTTCTCCATCCTGCAATCTTTCATCTTCTAATGCAAGACATCACCACCTATCATCATGGTGCAGTGACGAGACCATTCAGCATTTTCAAGGAACACCGGAATCAGCATTCAGACCCCGCCGCCATTACCCTCGGTCGCCTTTGGATTTTACAGTGCTAGTGCGGTGCTTATGATACGTTCATGCAGTGTTTGTGCAGTGCCAGTGCAGTGTAATGTCAGTGCTTTGATTTTAGTTGGTTTTATTTCTCTTGTACCCAGCTACAGAGCCCGAGGCACAACCACCCACGCTCATCATTTGCCATACACTGCTGACGTATTCAACAGTCAAGTGGTCGCTCCCCACTCCCCACCTGACCGCCTACCCCCAGAGCCCACAGCCCACTACTCCACCACCTGCAGGATTCGCCGCCACAGTTGAAGAATTATTTACAGTAACTTTTTAATAGAAACTGTAGAAAGTTTTTCCTCATCGTTCTTCTCTTCCCTTAAACTGCAGTTGACATTGCAGAAACTGCTCATAATGCTTCACATCAAGACGAGCTTGGGGATATGCAACAAGACCAGGACCCTGAGGACCGCCAGTTGCCTTCACACCCAGTCTCACCAACAGTCCGTCCGAACCCTTCCAGGTTTTGCAATGCTGGAACCCCACCTTTGCTCTCACCACACTGAATATACCGCCTCCCAAAGCTCCAAACATGGAGTTAAGGCTCCTCATCAAGTACCTGGAGGAATCTCGACAGGCCAAGTTGGCTGCACGTTGGAGAGAGGAAGAACAACGTTGTTATGAAGAGGAGCAACATCGTCATGAAGAGGATCTACACCGCCAAGAGGACAACTTGAGAAGAGAGGAGGAAGCTCAACGTTTCACCGTATTGTTGTAGCTACTTAGCGTCAATTCAGCCCAGCAGCAACCAACACCAGAGGACTCACAACAACTTCCCACACAATCCTCTGTGCCATTGTC
>NC_061101.1:42393545-42401045 GCF_015104395.2 Macrobrachium nipponense
AGGTAGGAGATGCAACGAAAAAAAACCTATGTAACTAGTTTCTAAATAAACTTTGGGTTTTTCAAGAAAATGTGACATTTTCCCATGAATGTGATTTACCTGGATTGTAATAAGCTAATGTTGCAAGTAAATAATCCATATCCATATCGTGATACTTCAAATGTCTATGAGGTTCAGAAAAAATTAATTCATTTTGATGTTATAGAAATTCTATTTCCTTATTTTGTTTATTAATTTTAAAATGATTGCAAGTTGCATTGCGCATACCGATAGGACACTTGTACCTAACGTCTGCCTTGCCCATGAGAAGTTCGGGCTAAGCATTCCTTTCTCAGTCAATCTGCTTCGCAAGCAGAGACGACACACAGATGAAGCCTGTGTAAGCAAGATTATTGAGGTTAAAAGGAACAAATGCTGATACGGCAATGATGACGTCGTCACTTGGCAGGAGATTGCTCTCAGCCAGCTAAGAGTTACGTTACTTGCTGTAATAAATACGACTTTAGGATAAATGTTTTCTTTGTTTTTTAATACTCGACCCACATGAGAAGAATGTCTGAAAAAAAAACAGTACCAAAATTGAACAATATATTAGTTTCATGTTGGAAAACTGCATGATTATGTTAAATTAATATTCCTTATTGAAACTAATGAAAAAGGTTTTCCATACAAATTCTATATATATTATTAGCCCTGTATAAGATTCATATAGGATTATTCCATAGATACATTTTCACTTCTAGACTTCCTGACTTTAAAATCCCTTTTATTGTATTTTATTTATTTTTTATATTTATTTATTATTATTATTTTTTTTCTCATTGACTACGAATATAAATCACCGGGACAGACAATATGTCAGTAGGTTTTGGATATGTGTTTGAACTGTTAGCTTATTTGTCATTACTAAAGCGTTAAGTTAGAGTTCAAATCTTTACGATATATATTTGGATATTTAATTATCTATGGTTACGTTTTGATTATTGATTTTATCGTGATTCCTTTTTTATTATAATTTGTAACCCTTCCGACTTCTTACGGAGTGTATTATATTGACTCCTCTTGTATCCATATTTATTTTATTTTTTTATATTTATTTATTTATATATATATTTTTTTTTTATATATATATTTGATAAATTAATGGTTGGCTTGAATATGTGGAAAAGTGTTCTACGCGCGTACCGTATAAGGCTACTTGCGGCATCAATTCTATAGATACAAGATATAAATGATAAAGGTATTTAAAACCGCGAGAACCGCTATAATCCAGTTCGGATCCAACATCACGAGTTGTAACTCATAAAGACATTGACACTTCCTATTTAATTATCCGTTATTCTACCAAAACCGATTGACTCTGGGTGATAAAATATATTATTGGTTTTCTTAATGGAAAGGAATTCACACCAGTGTTATGGAGATTATTATTGATTTACACCACCTGAGTCACAGATTATTATGTGTTGAATTCCATATTTACTGATTTAGCACTCATAAATATTCGTAACGCACTCAATTGCGGTGTTTGTTTTTAGTGCTATTAATTCTATATAACGTGTCAAGGAACTATTAACACTAAGAAGTGTTTATTCCCTCTGTCAGACTCGTAATTCTGTTAATAATTCTACGTATATTCTTTCAAGGATTGATTTGGCACAGGATAGGCCCTTAAACTGACAGGTGTCTTAGTGTATCCCTTGTTTTCATGACACGGGTTACAATTAGTTATGTGCTTTTTTTATATCTGTAAGCATTGTAGGCCAGGTAAAACAGTGATTTGGCTTTCTGTGACATAGTAGGGAACCCTGGATGACGGAATGCCAACCAGTTTATGACGATGGTATGAAAGAGATTATTATTACTACCTGGTCGTTAGTCATCTGCTGTGTTCTTCGGGTTTTCCTCGTCACGGACCTACATATAATATTACATTTGATTACATTATTCTGATACACATACTTTAAATATATTTTTGCTTTAGGGTTTCTGCTCGAAGTGTTTATTGTTTTTGCTTAGCCGCTGACCCTGTTTCCGTTCGAAATGTTTATTGGTTTTGCTTAGCTGCTGACCTTGTTTCCGTTCGAAGTGTTTATTGTTTGGTGTTTATTGTTTTGCTTATCACTGTTGACACTTGCTTTGTTCAGTTGTAACAGTTCTGCGCTCCCAACCCAGATATTCAATGCTCGCGACTCTTGGGTTAAGGAATTTTCTTGTTTAGATACGGTTTAACAATAGGCACGGATGTTTCTATATCTTTTTAGTCCAATTAATGTTCCTTGCTGTAGGTGCGGGATTGCGGGATAATGCGTCAGCTATGATATTTGCTTTCCCAGGTAGATATCTTATCTTGGCTCCAAAGACCTGAATGATCATTTGTCACCGAGTTCCTTTTGGACTGTGATTAAAGCCTTTGAAAAAACTCGGTAAAGGACTCATGTTCAGTAAGGACTTTATCAGGATAGCCATAGATTATGAACTTAAAACGTACTAGTGAGTTAAAGATACTAGCCCTTCCTTGCCTATTACTGCATATTTACTTCAGAGGGCTTTAGTGTACGTGAATAAAAAGCTATAGGGAAGAACTGTTTATCATATTACTGAAGTAATACCCTCGTACCCTTGGTCTGAGGCGTCTGTTGCAATAAAAAAAAAATTCCTTATTTAAATCAGGGATTTTTAAGTTAGGTAAGCTGCATTATTCCGCTTTTAAGATATCGAACGCCTGTGATGCTTTTAGACCATAATCAATCTACGCTCTTCTTCGTAAGATCTGTTAAAGGAGCTGTCATGATTGAAGAGTTACATATTGCATACGATTGTAATACCCACTACAGCGCAAAAGTGCTGTATCCCCCTCTTTTACGTTAATAAGTACGGAAAGTTATGAATAGCCGGCACCTTACCATGGACTACTTTAAGACCTTGACTAGACACATAAAACCTAGATAAACATGTTCGGTTTTTTAAAACTCACATTTAGGATATTTTACTCTGAGATTATTTGTCTTTGTCTCTGTAGCACTAGCTCTAGTTTATGTGGAATGTACTTCTAAGGTATTAGAAAGATTATAAGACCAACCAATAGGCATGTAGGGTATCCCCTAAAAAGTCTCCAAACACTATAATTGTAATTGGGGCGCAACGTAAAACCGGAGGCATACGTAAAAAATTTATAATGTCCCTGAGTGTGCTGGAAAACGGTGTATGAGGTACAATCACTTAGGTAATGGTATCTGGTAAAAGCATTTAAGTAAGTCCAAGCTGGTGAAAAATTTATTCTAAACCTTAAACAGAGATAAGATGTCGTCGCTACATGGCACTGGAAAAACTATCAGGGGAGTCGTTTCCTTGTTTTTTTTAAGCTACAGAAATCTACGCAGATACGCCAAAGTCCGATCTTTTATGGCATGACGTTTTGAGGGGGGGAAAAGGAAAATTATATAGGCTATTTTTTTGATTTCCTAATGGCCCTCCTATTACTAACATATTTTTTTCAACTTCGTCATTTATCTCTATTTTTTTGAAATGCAGTGAGAGTCTATACGAAGGTACGTATATAGCTTTATGTTTGTCCCCCCCCCTTAGACGTATTTTTGTGTTAAATTACATCCGTTTTTCCCAGAGATCCACTGCCTAGTGGAGAAAACTTCCCCTGGTTATTCAGGTAAAAGATAAAAAAAATTTCTGCTGAATTACCTCTGCTTGAAAATGACTTACCTGATATTGTTACCTTTAGATAGATTATCAGAGAGATTCATCCACGACTGGGGTTTTTGGGGCGGGATTAAAAAATTAGCAACAATAAAAGAAATGCGATATTTTTTTATATGTTATAAGGTTTTTGTGGATTTACTATATTTTAACTAAATTGTTTGCAGCGAGTCAACCGTGTCTAGGGCTTTTTGTTTTCCGCGGAAATCGTTATATTTCAGAGTGTCGGGAAGATTAAAATTTCATTTTTCCCAGCAAAGTCTTTTTTTTTTTTTACACGCACTTACACTCGAGGGTGCATGCTTCGAGATTTGCGTGCAAAGTGCGACTGCGGTTGTGGGAGAAATTCTGTTGGGTCATTTGAACAATGGTTACTTTTTGATTTATGAGACAAAATGTTATAGTTCCCCCTTTATATAAGTTATTTGATTTGTTTAACTGTTCTCATTTTTTGTTCAAACGGATTTTTAATATGTTTGAAGGTTTATAGGACTTTTTCCTTTGATAAACACGCCTTATTTTTTGCAGGATGTAAGATAAATATTTTGTATACCCCCTAGATGGATCTTACAATTACACTAGATACAGATCAATGTTTTTTTATAACTATAGAGGTATCTGTAAGCGCTCCCGTTATCCGGACTTCTCCAATTAGGGGAATAAAGTTCGAACAACAAGGACGGTGAGTCCCCCGGTAAACAATACAGGGTATTACGTGTATAAAGGAATAAACAAGGATATTCTAATTTTTACGGCGCGTACAGTCGGGCTTTTCTATCCAACATACTTAGAATAACTTATGTATTAAAAAAAAAAACAAAAAAAAAGAAAACCTGCTCTGATTACTTTAAATACGGTCGTGTGTTTTTTCCATAGGAAAAATCCTTTTTAATTCAAAAAGATATCGGCATGTATAAAACCAACATCGCTTTTTCCCCACTCTGCCTCGAGTCGCTTATTGTGTGGAATTTGCTATGCTTTTGAACATTTCGGCATTTTGAGTTTTTTTTTGGACTGACCTTGGGACCGCTTGACTAGGTGACACAGTCACCGAGCTTGCTTGTTTGATTTTCCCCTGAACGGGCTACTGTTTCTATTTCTTTTTGTAATAATTAGGATCCTTCTCTTATTACCATCGGCAAAGTATTGTGTGTTTTTAAGCATTATGTTTTTTTTTTTGCTGGTTACGTATAAAGCAATGAATGACGAACTATTAGGAAAAACTGGAGCGATTTACAAAAAAATAAGACAAGTTATCACTACTGCATTCCATATTAACTGTTTTGTAAACTTCATTCTTTGCTAAAATTTGAAATAGTGAGGGTATCCTGGTCAGCATTTAGCCTGATGAAAGTTTTTTTACAGACATGTTATTCCTTGCAATCCAGCCATATTTTTAAAGTTAAGTTGAGTCATTGAGGTTTCGATATTTTTTATATAAAACTCAAAAAACTCAAGGCTAAACTGCGAGGGGGGCGGGACTTTTGCAAAGGAGCATATGTCATGACCCGAAAATAGTGGTTTTTACCTCTAATTATATAGATTTTGTACGGTGTTCCACTTGTTTTTGTGGTGTTTTTCTAATCACTACGGTGTTCTTTAACGACCCATCCATGCATCTGTATAAATACAGACGTCCACTGCGTAAACGCCATATTCCACTGTTTGATATGATTTGTAAGTAAGGGATTAATAATCACCCAAAATGATAAAATTAACAGTATATGATTATGATATTTCAGTAGAATTTCTGGAAACCAGACACTCAAAGATAAAAAACTCGCAGTAGCGAAATCTCAATGATGTAGATAATTTCTGTAAAAAGTAATAAGATTAAGAATGTCTCGTAACTTCAGCCACAGGAATAACGAATTCGACCTGCAAAGGAAACACTCAAAGTTATTCAAATGAATAAAAAATTGTACTTAGCTTGCTTTTGTGGGAAGTCACGGTGTTCCGATAACGACACACGGCCTTGGTCCTCCTTCTCTATTTAGCGGATGACCTGGTTGGGCTTCAGTTTCCTCCGTGCGCGTTGTTTCGATGATTCGAGCCCTTGAAAGATCCGATGCTGCAGACGCGTTCGGTTTGTTTCTTGGAGTGCCGGAAACGCTCACTAACGATGTTTTCTTGAATGATTCTAATGAGAGACGAAGCTTGCGTTGTCGTAGGAAAAAGGACACGTCGGTTTTGTTTCTTGAAGTTTATGCACTAACGATGATACTAAGTTGCTTGAAGAATCTCTTGCTTTCGTCGTCGTTAAAGAGTTCTTGTTGTTTTCTGAAATCGCACTCACTAAACGATGAAAATAAGTTGCTTGAAGAATCTGCTGCTTTCGTCGTCGTTGAAGAGTTCTTATATGATACTTCATTATTCTGATGTTTCTTCAGAGAAGTTGTAGAGTTCTTCTGGTCCACTGCCACCAATATTAGGGCTTGTGCCTTGTATGATAAGGCGCCCTATGAGGTAATGTTAGACTTGCGATAATCTATACGCTAAGTCGGTTGGTATTGCACTTCCATCTTCAATGGAGTGTTTGGGGTTAGTAGATCACTTACGAAGTCGGGATTATCTTCTTGTTATGACGATGATGTGTTAAACTCATGGTGAGGAGGTTCTTGTAGAAAACACGAAGTATAAAAATAGATATATTCTTCTGAAATTTACATGCTGAAGATCAGATATGATTGTACAAGTCTTCTAATAACGATAGCTGATCGCTTCTGCCAATGATGATTGGCTACTTTCTGTTCTCTTCTACATGATAAAGCTTAGGTAAAGAGATACAGGTCTTCTAATGACGATAGCTAAACTCTGTTCTGCTCGTCTACCATCTCTGTTACAAGTTATGAAGGAGCAGACAGTAGTTCGAACATATGAATATACATACAAATGACATAGTTTCATACGAACACACAATCAAAATGAGACACGCTACAGATCACGTACGCCGTTTGAATTATAGGTCGGGGTAGTTGTCTCAAGCAGGGAGCTTGGACTAATGTTTATAAACAATTGAATGACTACAGGTGAGGCGGCATGTTATCTTAGCCTACATACTTATTGTATACGTTAACGTTCTTAACCTTTTTCTGGTGGTGGCCCCCTTCAAATCCAGTGCAAGTTGTTGTGGCCCCTCCATGCCAACTCTGAGTTCTTACCCCCCCCCCCCCCCCCCACACACACACACCCGCCTTCCGTCCCCATCACCTTAATACGCCTAGGGAAGGTATATTAAATGGCCCCTGAAAAAATCTCATGGCCCCCAAGGGGGGCCATATGGCCCACGTTGAGAAACACTGGTATACGTCTCTTTAGGGTCCTCTTAGTCTGATCACATTCCTGCAAGCAATCTGGTTGACCTCTATAGTTTTAGACTTTTATATATATGGACTAACATTCCATATTTTATTATGTAAACACTTACATATATATATATAAAGGTTTTTTGCCACGAAGGAAAAAATGAAAAAGCGAGATAGCCGAGTTTGCCTTCAGTAAAGGGTCCGAACAGGACCGAAAGTACTCGTCTATCTCACTTTTCAATTTTCCTTCGTGGCAAAAAAAACCTTTATTTATACATAGCATCACCTTTCATATACTTCGTGATCAAGTTATTCATATATATATATATATATCTATATATATATATATATATATATATATATATATATATATATATATATATATATATTAAGGTATAAGCCAAGAAGGAAAAAGAAACAACATATTTTCTGCAAGATCTTTCGACTTCAACATCCTTTACTCAGCAGTTTATCTGCTGAG